>NW_006921656.1:6170352-6190757 GCF_000298275.1 Orycteropus afer afer | reverse complement strand
AAAAAAAAAAAAAAACCCACCCATTCTCCATGACCTTATCAACCAGATCACAACCTCATTCCAAACCAGATCACAACACAGGTACAGGGATGAGGACTTCCATAGATATTTTGGGGGACACAATACCTAAGGGGACATCCTTCCATGGGGCAGCAGTTTTCTGCTCTGGGAATGACCTAGACAGGAGGTCCCACAGATGGTGAATTCCTAGAAACTGGGAGATTCTGAAGGGCACTTTTTTATACACTTCTTTTTCTTTCCCATTGAAATTTTTGTTGCCTAAATTGGAGAGGAGGATCCCTGGTGTAGCAGTGGTTAACCACTCGGTGGGTAACCCAAAGGTCAGTGGTTTGCACCCACCAGCCATCCTACAGGAGCAAGATGAGGCACTCTGCTTCTGTAAAGATTTACAACCTTGGAGACACTCTGGGGCAGTTCTCCTCTGTCCTCTGTGGTGGCTATGAATAGGAATTGACTCAATGGGAGTGGGTATGTTGGAATGAGGTGACTTCACGGGGTAGTGGATAGCATGCGTAAGAGTGGAAAGTGCGTAGGCCTAAAGGAACTTGAGCTCTACTCTCAAAAGTAAGAAAAACAAGCACGGGGTCAGTCAAGGGTGTGTCACAGGCCGTAGATATCAAGTCTTTACATCATTTCCTAAACCAAGTGCTTCCCTTTGGCTGACAGCTGTTTCTTTCTTTCTTTCTTTTTTATTTTTTAAAAATACAAACATTTGTACCCATAGTCCAGCTACTTCTTGATCAGAGATGAAAAGAAAACTAAAAGCTTTGCTTTCACTGTCCCCTGTTACTTGGTTTCTACTTAATTTGCCTGTTTTTTCATCACATGCCCTATACTTTTATGCCCCATCCTTTCTCTACATCCCAGGTATTCTACTGGTATTGTATGAACTCTCTGTCCTTTGTCCTCTGCTTACATTCCATGTATTCTATGAAGAGCTAAATCTCTGACTAACCCAGTGCCACGCTGACAAGAATATACCACAAATGGGAATTCTTGAACAAACAGGGATTTGTTCTCTTACAGTTCAAGAGGCTAGAAGTCCAAGCTCCAAGTGCCAGGCTCAAGGGGCCATGTGAAAGCCCCTCAACCTTGGGCTTCAGCTCTGCCTCTTGCTCCCAGCCCACTGAAGCTAGAGGCATCTCTCCACTTGGGCAGCTGCTAGTTACAAACCCAGGGTCAACAAGTGAAAAGGCACAGTCCTGATGTTACCAAACCACACGGCAGGACATTAATTCAAGTCCATTGAAAGTCCCAAGGTCAGCAGAGTATGGCAGGCTGCTGAACAACAACACAGCTATATTCAGAATTCAAGCATGCCATAAGCTAGAGACCATTCCCAAAGCTGTTTCTTACATATGAGAAGCAGACCACATCCCTAAAGCAGCTACTCAGCTGTTCCAATACATTCCAGCATGGAGAAAATTACCAATCTTAACATGGGGAACAACTACATCCAGCTGCCTAGCCACTTACCAGGCCTCACCATGTTGACACACAAACACTACCACAGGCAGAAACCAAAATTTCACAAAGAAACGACTTGGTTGGTTTACACACATTCTCAGAAGTCCCTTTGGGAGTGGTGGGGTATAGGGAAGTTGGCACCCCGATGGCTGAGCCCAGAGCCTATTGCTTGGGTCCTGATGACTCTGAACAAGTTCACCATCAGTCTGTTTCCTGTGGATTCTGAGCAGTTTCTTGAAAATCAGTTGCTCTGGTTCATCCTTCTGGGATCCTGACCACCTATGAAAGGACAGTCTGGACACAGATGCTAAAGGCTCAAACACAGTTTCGCTTATCAGCTCAGAGAAAAGTGGGTGCACCAGTGTGCAGAGGAGAGGGAAGGCTTCTCAGAAGAGGGCCGCCTGAGTTGATCTTAAAGGGCGAGGAGATGCTTTATTCTCTGACTTTTCCCCAGAGGCATCCACAGTCAAACGAAATAGGATAGTGAGGAAGGAGGCTACAGGAGCGGATGTGTTTGACAGAGGAGGAGAGACTAGTCCAGGAGAGAGAAGAGTGCTGCATGATTGCTTCCATATTAACTGCCACAGCCTCAGATCCTGATGGCGCTTCTGGCATCTGCTGGAGACGCATTGTGATGCCAGCAGATTAATGGTCATAAAACTTGCTGGGATCCTTAACACCCTATTTAACTGGAAATACTTGAATGGAGCCTTCTTCTTTTCTTCTTCTTTCTCCTCAGTTTTCTTCTTTTTTTTTTTTTTTTTTTTGATTTGGGTGAAGATTTGCAGAGCAAATTCACTTTCCATAAAGCAGTTCACATAGACTTTGTCTCAGGAGCGGCAGAGAGCAGCGCTGTCACGGCAGGAGGCCTCCCGCCGGCGAACGCTGCAGCCCCCTTTTTTTTTTTTTTTTCTGGGTGAAGTGATAACTGAACTCTATCTAGCTTCCTGCATGAATAATAACAACTGTTAAATACTTATTGATATGTATTCTTATTATTAACAGAGTCAATATTGACTATGTATTAAGGTCTTAAATCTCAGAGTCAGACATATCTTAGTTTCAAATATAGGTTCAGTGTTTACAACTGAATTAAATTAACCAATCTCTAGTCGTATTGTTTCAGAATTAAGGATAATAGTAGCATGTACACCCAGATTATCAGTGGGAATGATTTGACAATGTATCTGAAGAACATAGCATAGTACTTTGTACATAAGAAGCTTTATTAGTAATAGTTGTAGTGGTAGCTAAGATTTTATTTGTATTACAAGAGCCAGATAATAATACATATGATAATAATACTACAAT
This sequence comes from Orycteropus afer afer, assembly GCF_000298275.1. Lineage (NCBI taxonomy): Eukaryota > Metazoa > Chordata > Mammalia > Tubulidentata > Orycteropodidae > Orycteropus > Orycteropus afer. Next base: position 6,187,958 of record NW_006921656.1, on the reverse strand, counting down.
TCCAGTAATCACACATCTCTAGCATAAATATTTTTTACTTCACTTTACAAGTGGAAGAATTGAGGTTGGAGGTGTTGGATAATTGTGGAGAAATCGTTGAACGCAGTTTGTCACTCTCAGTTGAAAGGCATTCAGTGTCTTAGTTACTTAGTGCTGTTAATGCCCCAGGTGGGTGGCTTTATGGAATAGAACTTTACTTTCTCACCATTTAGGGACTAGAAGTCCAAATTCAGGGTACCAGCTCTAGGGGAAGACTTTCTGTGCCTATTGGCTCTGGGGAAAGATCCTTATGTCTTTCCAGCACCGAGTCTTGGTTCCTTGGGCACGTCAGGTGATTTCTTCTGTCTTCCACATCTCTGCTTCTTTGCTCCGTTGCTTGTTCATTCTGCTCATTAGATATCTCAAAGGTGATTGGCTTATGACACGCTGATATGGCCTCATTAACATAACCAAGAAAACCCATTCTTAAATGAGATTACAAACACAACTATGGGGTTAGGATTTACAACGCATATTTTTGGGGGGGCACGATTCAATTCATGACATATAGTCATGTGATAACACCTACCAGAGCAGAAACCATCAGATCAGATGACCCAGGCTCATATATTCCATGGAAAGGTGACTCTCCCTGTCTCTTTGATTCCTCCACTCCACAAGACACACAGTTTGTCTTCCCTTAACAGTATTCATACTTACTTTGTCTCATGTACTTTGGACATGTTATCTGGAGGGACCTGGGGAAGGGCATCATGCTTGGTGAAGTAGAGGGGCAGTGGAAGAGAGGAAGACCATTAACTCAATGAATTGATACAGTGGCTATAAGAAGGGGCTCAAACATAGCAGTGATTGTGAGGATGGTGAAGGACAAGGCAGTGTTTCGTTCTGTTGTACGTTAAGTTTGCTGTGAGTGGGAGCTGACTCAGAGGCACCTAACAAAGCAACGGCATTAATCAGAAGCCCCACTGGTGGGTGGGCTCCTGTCCCACATATCAGTTGCCAGGACTAGGCTCTCTTGTTGCTCAAACATCAACCATTTTGCACTTACTTCCCTTATTGGTGATGTCCCTTGCCCAAGGACTCTCGTCATGGGATCCGTGCCTGAGTGAGTGATGAGCGTTTCAAGTATGTGTCCACCTGTGTGTCTTTTGACATCCAAAACCTTTATACATACCTTCAGAAAGGAAGGCGTGGCAGACCCTGCAGCAGCTGAGTGGTCTCTAGCAGATGGTTACCAGTAGCCCTTCAGTTGATTCCTTAGGATTTTCAGTGGCTGATGTTGCAGAAGCAGATACTCAGGCCTTTCTTCTGAGGGGCCTCTGCTTGGATTTGAACCTATGACCTTTCAGTTAGAATTCAGTTGAGTACTTCAACTCTTTTAACCACTCAGGGATTCCATAATTTGCCAATATACCATGGCTCTATGAGCTGGAGACAACATCAACAGCCAGACTCTTCCATGAGACCATGAGAGATGCTACACATGTTTCTATCAAATCAGTGGATTTCACTGCATATGGTGTACATAAAGCTGGGAGGAAGGGGTACCTAAGCCATACCAGCTCTGCATCTCCTTTTGGCCACTGTCTGGCCCTGGAGCCCTATAACTATGTTGAGCCCAAGTTGGAAGCCAGCTCATGGGCCCCTGTGTTTGTCTCTATCATTCTGTATGGCCCTGTGGATTTGAACAGAAAATGAGCACTGGTCATAATCCAAGACTTACATGGCCCAATCCTTCCCAACTATCTGGTCCTTTTCTGATAATCCCACTATTTAATAGATGATATTTAAAAATAAGAAATAGAACATGGAAACCACATGTTAAAATAATCTAATGTGTGTACCTAAAGTAGCCAAAACAGAGAGAAAAGGTAGTATGTGAAGAGTTCTGTGGAAATTGGACTTTGCAGATATCATGCAGTGATCTAGTTCTCCTTGTTGACGTATTCATTGGAGCTGCCATGGAATTAATGGTACCTTAGAGAAACAGGGTGGTGTAAGTTAGAATTAGGTGTCATTTTGAAGTTTTGCTTTACCACAAATTAGCTATGTAACAGGGGAGAATTTTTGTTTGTTGTTTTAATTTCCAAGCCTCAGTTCTCTCACCTACAAATTATGAATGAATTTAATATGGAACATATAATAAATCTGTTTAATTTTTTCTGGTACTGCTCCTCCCAATTCCTTATGATCCTGATGGAGCTGTCAACCCTGGTGCTGTTTCCCTCCTATCCTGAATCACAATCCTTGCCCCCACTACATAGTGGGCATTTGACCTGGCCAGCCACACAGAATACTCCATCACCTTCATCACACACCAGAAAAACCAAACTCACTACTGTTGGGTTGATCTCGACTCATAGCAACCCCACCTTGGGTTTCTGAGGTGGTATCTCTACGGAAGTAGATTACCCAGTCTTCCTTCCAAGGAGTAGTTGGTGGGTTTGAACCACCAGTCTTCTGGTTAGCAGTCAAATGCTTTAGACACTATGCCACCAGAGTGCTCCAAGCAGGTTCAATCTGTGCCCTCCTGGGGCTGGCTTGTGGACACTGGGAGAAGGTCCTCTTTAGTTTTGGATCATGAGTCTTGAAGTAGCTGGTGGTATGTTTCCTGTCCCTGGAAAGAGCTTTACTAACAACAAAGCCAACCCAGAAAATGCAGGGCAGGGGCATTGAAAGGGAAGGCAACAGCCAAGCCTTGTTCAAATCTTTGTTTGAGCTTCTGAGCCTGCCGTGCCTGGCTCTGGTTCCAGCTGTGGCCCTCAGAGGCAGGGGAGCCAGAAGAGCCACATTTGGTGAGTTAGGGTAGGCATTCTGCCATATGCAATGGATGGATCCCAGTAAAGACACTTGACTTTCAGGGTTGTTTCAAGGATTAGAGGAATAATTTACTAAGGTCATGGCACATAGTGATCATTCAAAAAATGGCAGCTCCTTTTATTGTTTCTTTAGATAAATGAAGTAGAATGCTAACTTGTCTAGCTTGCCTTGGACTAACCTTGAAATTTTCCTGCTTTATTTGTTGACGTTATTAACCCACAAGGCCCATTGAGGAGGATATATTTTAGCAGATTAGTCATGTATTAAGGTTTTTTTTTTTAATTACTATTATTTTCACAATTAAATGTGTCTAATAGAACTTAAATATTGTGATATTCCAATTTCTATTCAATGCCATTATATATTAAAACAATTTCCCTTAAATGGAAACAGAAGGGTTATGAAATTTATAACTTCTCTAATTATATTCTTGTTTAGAATTTGCTTAAAACTCTTTAATGAGGAAAGTGAAAAAGAGCTAATATTTATTGAGTGCTTATATGTCTTAGGAGCTTTGATTGTTCAATAGTTAAGGCATGCAGCTGCTAACCAAAAGATCAGTGGTTTGAACCTACCAACCTCTCTGAAGGAAAAATATGAGTGAAGCAGTCTGCTTCTGTAAAGATTTATGACCTTGGAAACCTTATGAGGCAGGTATACTCTGCCCTATAGGGTTTCTATGAGTAGGAATCAACTTAGTGACAGTGGGTTTGGTTTGGTTTGATGTGTCTGAAGAAATTTGCTAAGTGTTACTAAATGTTTTCTACCACCTATATGTTTGTCATACTGTCATGGCTTATGTGTTGCTATGATGCTGAAAGCTGTGCTGTCGGTATTTTAAATACCAGTGGGGTGACCCATGGTGGACAAGCTTCAGTGGAGCTCCCAGGTGAACACAGACTAGGAAGAAAGGATTGGTGATGTACTTTAAAAAATTAACCAACAAAAACTTTAGGGATCACAGAGTATTGCCTGAGACTTAGAGTCATTTACTTTGGATGTGTCATCATGAGGGATCAACTGCTGGGGAAGGACATCAAGTGTGGGAAAGTAGAGGACCAGTGAATGTGAGGGGAACCCTCCAAGAGGTGGACTGACACAGTGGCACCATGAGCAACTCAAACATCCCAGAGATCCTGAAAATGTCCCAGACCTGGCAGCGTTTTGTTCTGTTACACATGGGGGTTTCCATGTGTCAAAGAAAACCCAGCAAATGGCAACAACAACAACACTTTACTTCCTTTGCATCTCACTGCAAACACCTAAAGGTAGGCATTCCATCCTTATTGTGTAGGTGAGGAAATTGAGGATGAGCTATTTTAATATGTGGCCTAAGTTGATAGAAATAGAGATAGAACTGATCTGTAAACCTAATTATTTCTGCTTCTAAAACCCATGTTCTTTCTACTGGGCCAAATTGTAGTTCTAAAGAATACAGAGAGAGGCATCTACTGGGAAATTTGGAAGCAGTGTTGTGCTTCCAGGACAGAATTTTGGAAACAAATCCAGCTTCTACGTGGACGTCCAAGATAAATTTTCTGTGGGATCCTTGCATTCAGCTGAGCTGCTCCCCTCCTCCGAGTGCCTGCACCCGCTGTCCCCTCTGGCTGGAATGCTTTTCCTACCAGCCTTCTCTGGAAATAGGGCTGGCTTTTACTTGCATTCAGATCTCGGATCAAATGGCCCCCTACTCAGAGAGGCCTCCCCAAGCATCCTGTCCAAATCAGCTGTCATCCCCTCATTAGTCCCTCTCTCAGGGTTATTTTCTTCACAGAACTTATCACTCATTGAAGTTTTTCGTTGTTCACATATTTATCCATCTCTTCTTCCTAAACCTATGTCCATGACAGAATTCACCTTTTCTCTCTCTCCTGTCCTCTGAAGCTCTGATTCCTTAAATGGCCCCTGGAACAGAGTATGAATACAATAAATGATTGGAACACGAAGCAGCACATTTGTTGTGAAGATTACATGGGACAAAATTCAATGCAGACATTATTGTCCCACCCTTCTGGTGCCTGATAAATGGGGCACATATATGCATCATAAATGGCCATTGCCCTTTGCCTCACCAAGAACAGTCACAGACACTGCTTCAGTCGTTTGTAGGATGTGTGGGTGTCTAAAGAGATGAGGGCCTTAAATCTCCCACTGAGCTGTGTGGGCTCAGAAAGAAACAGCCACACTGCGGTCCTCAGGAGGATTTGGCCAACACCAGTCTGCTTAGGATATTGACCAAATCATGCAGAGTTCTGATGCAAGTCCCTCAGCAGAGGCTGGAAGGTTGCAGTGGGCTGGGACCAGGCAGGTCTGGACCCTGAGTGCTGGCCAGCTGGGCACTGCATTCAAAGCATGGAGAAGTGGTAGCTTTTCTAACCAGGGTCCCTGAGAAGAGGAAGCCAGAAGGCAGAGAGAAGAGAAGCAAGCACCAGGTCTGAGAGGGAGGCTATGAGATGGAGCCCAGGACCAGGAAGTTGCCTGGGACACTAGGTAACAAGTCAAAGACAGGTGAGCAGATGATGGCCTGTGTCCATATCTTACTTGCTCACTATGAAGAACCCAGCCAGGCAGGGCACAGGGCAAGTGGTCCTGTCACTAACACATAACCTACTTTGCATTGGGGGGTGGGGGGAATGAGCACTGGTCTGGGAATCAGGACACTTGGACTTCAGGGTTGTCAAATTTATGTATTTCCAAACTCTTGACCAAACCTAAAAAATAACCAAAACCAGTTGCTGTTGAATCGATTCCACTCATGGTGACCCACAGGTTTCAGAGTGGGGCTGTGCTCCACAGAGCTCTCAAAGCTTTGACCTTTTGGAAGCAGATCTCCAGCCTGTCTTCTGAGGGGCCTCCGGGTGGATCTGAACTGCCAACCTTTCCATTAGTAGTAGAGCGCTTAACTGTTTGCTCCACCCAGGGCCTCCTGAACTATTGACTGTACACAAAATTCCAAGCACTGTTCTGTGCCCCAGAAAGGAGAAGCTTACATGATGTAATAAACTCTCCCATTGCCTCTGAGACACTCCTGGTCCAGAGCCCCCCGTCCTCTGCATGATGAGGACCCCAATCCTGCTAATAACTTCTGACTTCTCTTTGGGCTCCAAAAAACTTATAGTCAGCTGAATACTAACCATCTGTCAGTCAAGCACCACAAACTATAAATGTCCAAAACTCAATCCTTCTCCAGGGAGTGGTCCCTTCTGACAACGTGACCAGAGTAGCTGAGATGAAGTCTGGTCATTCTCACTTCCAAGAAGTATTCTGACTGCGCCTCTTCTAGGACATATTTGTTCATTCCTCCATGGTTCTTTCAGTATTCTTCAACACAACACCACAACTCAAAAGCATCAACTTGTCTTTGGTATTCCTTATACATTGTCCAGATTTCCCATGCATATGAGACTATTGAAAATACCATGGCTTGAGTCAAGTGCACCTTAGTCTTCAAAGGTATCTTTGCTCTCCAGCATTTGAAAGAGGTCTTTTGCAGCAGATTTGCCCACGGCAATGCATCATCTGATGTCTTGACTGCTGCTTCCATTGCTGTTGACTGTGGATCCAAGTAATATGGTATTTTTGACAACTTCACTCTTTTCTTCGTTTATTGTGATGCTTCTTATTGATCCAGTTGTGAAGATTTTCATTTTGTTTATGTTGAAGTGTAATCCATAATGTAGCCTTTAATCTTTATCAGCAAGTGACTCAAGTCACTTTCACTTTCAGCAAGCAATGTTGTGTCATCTGCATGAGGTTGTTAATGAGCCTTCCTCCAACCCTGATGTCACGTTCTTTTTCATATAGTCCAGCTTCTCTGATTATTTTCTGAGCATACAAATTGAATAAATATGATGAAAGGATACAGCCCTGGCACACGCCCTTCCTGATTTTAAACCATGCAGTATCCCCTTCAAAGTGCTTGTCCACAAAGTGTTTGTTACATACTTTGATGAGACAGCATTTGTGCTAGTATGTAAGACAGTGTATCCCCCATGCCTCTTAATTGATAAAGCCTTCTATGAAAAAATATGTGAGCTGCAATGAACAGTGTACTTCATGACAGTTCATTACATTCAGACTCAAACCTCTTAATTCATTATGGAGAGGTGACCATTGTTAGAAGCCTAGCAGAGGTCCGTGGACACACACTTTGAGAGTCCATGGACTCAGCTTAAGAGAGCAGGTAGAATCATAAAATCCAAACCCAACCCAGGGCCTCAGGGTTGATTCCAACTCATAGTGACCCTGTAGGACAAAGGAGAAGGGCCTCATAAGGTTTCCAAGTTTGTAAATCCTTACAGAAACAGACTGTCTCATCTTTCACCCACAGAGTATCAGGTGGGTTCAGACTGCCTACCTTTCAGTTAGCTGCCAACCACTTTAACCACTGTGCAATGCTGGTTCCTTGATAGGATCTTCTTGTTGTTGTTACATGCCATTGAGTTGGTCCCAAGTCACAGTGACCCTATGTGACAACAGAATGAGATGCTACCCAGTCCTGTGCCGTCCTCACAGTCACTGCTATGTTTGAGCCCATAGTTGTAGCCACTGTGTCAGTCCATCTCATCGAACGTCTTGCTCTTTTTCTCTGACTCTCTTCTTTACCAAGCATGACGTCCTTCTTCAGAGATCAGTCTCTTCTGATAAGATGACCAAAGCATGTGAGACAAAGTCTCGCCATCCTTACTTCTAAGGAAATACTTCTTTCAAGAGAGATTGGTTCATTCTTCTGGTAGTCCATGATGTATCTAGTGTTCTTCACCAACACCATAATCCAAATATATCAGTTCTTCTTGTCTTATTCATTGTCCAGCTTTCACATGCATATGTGAATCTTAGGAGGAGTCAGTGTCATCTGGTATAAGAGTTTAGCAGGAACGTAAGACAGTCATTCTCTTATTTCTTTCAATCACCCCAATTAATATCTACCTTAATGCTTACCAAAAATTGCAGAAGTCATGACTGAAGTGTAAAAAACATAAAAAAGAAATTCCAACTAGTTTTGTCCCTCCTTGGCTCTGTGACCTTGACCAAATTGCATTTTCTCTTTTTTTACATTAAAAGGGCTGGACTAATCCCTGCCTCGTGTTCTTCCTGGGTATATGTGAAGATTAAATGTGATAATGGTTGAAAAAGTGCTTGGAGAGCTTTAAATTGATGTACAAATGGAAGGGATTAAGGGATTAACTTCAATCCAGTGAAGATTTTCTCTTTTAAAGAACAGTCTTGCAGACGTCCGTCCCCGTGAGCCGCCAGCACATACCCACATAACATTGCCCTCAAACTTTGGCCTTAATGTGCTTTTCTTTCTCCCTGCATTATTTTCTCAAACTTCCCCTTAGGCTCTCTTCCATCAACACCTCAACATCTTTATCCAGTATGATTTTAGGAAAACTGTGGCATTAAAGTCTTTTTGTGCCCAAGGCCCGTGTGCATGGTGAAGAAAGTGTACATTTTTGTTTATTTGCTCATAGTTTGGTTTGTTTAGTGGAAGAAGAAAACCCAAGGAAAGCAAGGGACTTGCTCTTTCTCTTTTATTCTTCTTTGCTGGGATTGTTTAGAAGCAGGAGCAGATGACAAAATGTCGTTCCCATCCGAAGCTCATTTGTTATAGCCTTTGTCTCTTAAAAGGGTAGTTAGCATCTGACTCTTCATAAATCATAATTGAACAAGCCCCCCAAGCATCTGACAGATTAGTCCTCTTGAGAGCACTGCTATTCTTCAGACCTTTCCATTTTGCAATTACAGAAAAGGAGAGTTTTTTTCCATGGATTTGTTGTTTGACCTCAGACCAGTCACATGAATTGTGACTCAATATAAAAAAGGAGTAACACAGACAAAGGAAAGGGATCTAATGCAGTGTCCTCATGCATTAGGTGTAGACATAAAGCGCATCTGTATTTTAAGTGCCCGCCTGACTGACTTTCCAGAAGTGAGCTCCTGAGGGCAGGAACCATGTCCGTCCATCTCTCTATCCCAGCCACTCTCTCCATCCCTGCCCTCATGATACTCGAACTTATTGAGTGACTGAAAAAATATATGTACATACATCTATTTTTAAGTGCGTATTTCTTCAGATTATACACGAGAAAGTGTATGTCTTTGTAGTAAATAATTCTATCAGTATGTATCCATATAAATGCACACTCAGTATGTAATTTAGAGATCATCCCAACTTACTCACATAAATCTCTTTGATTTTTTTTTTTTTTGGTTGTTGTTGCAAAACAAAAATTAGCTGCCAAAAGATTAAACCAAGAACAAAGCAATTGCATTCTCATATATTTTCAATTTAACTCCCATGGTGTAGACAGGGACTGATTGAAAAGCAGACCCTGAGAAAGAACTCATTTTGTGATTCTGTATGACTTTATTTCCTCTCTGTGACTATTGGGCTGGGAAGGATGGGAAGGCTGGAGGTGGAAGATGAGGTGGGAGGAGGATAAACATTTGAAAGCAGCAGATGGGAAATCAACAAAATGAAAAGACGTATCAGTAAAGGGATGAGCCTTCAAGGCAGTTGTCAGCCAGCAAAAATTGTTCTGTTTTTTCCTTGAAAACCCAAGGAGAGAAATTAAACTCCTCCCACGACAGCTACAGAGCATTTTGCCAAGGTTATTGCATGTATTTGCATTCAAGGAGAGCCACACTTGTTGAGTATCTGTCATTTTCATGGATTTACAAAATAGCTGTTGGAGACAAAAATAATTAAAGACCTAAGTAAACTGTTTGTAAATTCTGAATAGTTAAGGCACAATGCCTGAGATTTGCTTTGCCTTAACTAACACTTTAAAGGCTAAAGTTTGAGTATGCATTCTCAGTATTCACTTTTATTTCATGCTAAGCCCAGCTGACCTGCAATGTAAGCAAATAGGGCATTAATTTAGAAACTGCACAAATACTGTTCTTGTCACTCTAGGTAAGTACACAACCAATGTTGTTAAGAGATATTGGTCAATAGTGAGAGACCCACACTTTGTTTTCACATATTGCTGTTATGAGACAGTTCCAACTGGTAATGACCCATGTAGCAGAGTAGAACTACCGTACGGGGTTTCCTAGGCTGTGATCTTCATGGAAGGAGCTCTGGTGGCATAGTGCATGAGGTATTTGGCTGCTAATCAGAAGATTGGTGGTTCAAACCCACCAGCTGTTCTGTGGGGAGAAGATAAGGCAGTCTGCTTCCGTAAAGATTTATAGCCTTGGAAACCCTGTCTGGGTCGCTATGAGTCAGACTTGACTTGACGCCACTGGGTTTGGTTAGAGGTCAATCTTTATGGGAGCAAATTGCCAGGTCTTCTCTCCCATAGGGTGGCTGGATGATTTTGAACCACTGACCTTTTGGTTACCAGCTAAGTGCTTAACCACTATGCCACCAGGACTCCTTTGCATATTACCATTAAATAACAAATATCTGACCTAAAATTTATCAAAGCCTGTACAGTTAATCATTTACTACATAAAATATTTGTGTGTGTATAATATTCATACCTAGTATGCCTAAAGGTATGTGCAAAGTGCTCTATAAAATATTTGTTGACTCTATGAATAAATAACAAGGTTGCTGATGCTTTATTAACTAACATACTTCTTCCTAAAGGGTAAATTCTGTTTGTTTGTTTTTTTTTTAATTCTTGTCTTTTAAAAATGTCAAGGCAAAAACAGCTGAAAGGAGTTGGACCAGTGCTGCAGGTCTTTGCAATCCTGCTCTTTTGCTTCTGTAGAAGGGATGAGGAAGGAATTTGGCTTGGCAGGCTGTTGACTCCTCCAGCATGATGTGTAGTGCAGTGTAGTAAATTACTTAGTATGGCTTTTCTACCCATAAGTCATTGTAAACTCAGTGATGGAATGAGCAACTGAGGAGCTCCTGATTGTGTTATCCACCTGGGTTATTTCTGTTGGGCGTGGCACAACGCAATGTTATGGGAGGCTCTCTCTCAGGTGCTTAGAATTCTGATGCCATGATTGGCTAGTTTGGCCACTCTGCCAAGCTCAAAAGGAGGCCTCCTAGAGGCAGAATTCTCTCTGACTGCTGGTTGAGGAAGACGTGCTGCTGAAAGAGACACGGGCTCCTGAGACACGCGTTGCTGGGAAAGAGACGCAAGAGACACGCATTGCTGAGTGAGACACCGAGGGACCAGCACTTCTGGGAAAGAGACTGTGAGAGACTGTTGGCTGAGGGACGGTGGGCTGGGAGAGAAACTGAGCATTTTTCCTAAACTTGAATTGTAGTCTGTGGTGCTTCCCTAATAGACCCCATAATCTGTGAGCTCTGTGTGGCCATTGCAGCGAATTATCGAACCCAGGAGAGAGGTGGTAGGTGGTTTGGGAGGAACGGTTGGTGAAAGGGCTGGAGGGAGGCAGCTTGTCTGGCCTTGCAGTAATAGGCCTTGGGCTATTGATGGTGATTCTGCCTTCCTCTTGTGGGGTTCTAGGAAGTCAGAACATGTGGCCTCCTTGCCGTTTTTGCATGTAGGGACAGTTTCTGAATGTTTTCAATTATGTGATGCTGGCAAGTCATGAGCATTCTTGATCCTTTATTTTCTTGTCTGTGTAATGGGTAAAATAATGTCCCTATAAAGTCATGAGAAACAATTTTGAAAATATTTGTACAGTTCTAGATGCATGACAATTTACTGAGTTAAAGGTTTACGCAGATCTGACACTCAAAGTGCCTTATACACTGTAAAGTATTTTAAATGAATTATTATATGTCATCCCCATAGATACTCTGAGAGGTAGCTATTATTTTCTGGTATAAGAAAGGAAAATAAGGCTTACAATGGTTAATGAATTTGTCCACATTTATGTAGCTTTTAAGGGGCAGATTTAGGATTTGCACTTGTCTTGTGGGACCACAAGTCCTTGGACACTTAGCCATCTCCCTTGATGGTATCCCTAATAATTTTGGACCACTGCACCTTGGACACTTTGCTCTTGCCCTAGGTGGTATACAAAATCGTCTCATCATCTTTAGATTTTTCTGCAGAAAGGAATGATATATGCTGTCTATATGCAGATGACCAAGCTGAGAGTCCATCAGCTTTGAATGGAAGCATGTTTTCCCCCTACTGGGCCATGTTGGCTCATTGGAGGAAGCTGACCTAGAGGAAAAAGAGTAGCTGTAATCCTTGAAACTTCTCAAGGAATCATCCCTTCTCTGCTTTCATTAACATGATCAAGGCCATGACACAATCACGCCAAATATGAGGTCTGGGCCAGAGAAACAACTAAAAGACAAATGTGAAAGGTCACAGATCCTGTATTTTAAAAATATCGATAGCTTTTCCTTGATGATGTGCAAACTACCATTCTGCACCTTCTCATACATAACCTGCTTCATAAATCAATCTTAGTCAAGTCTATTTTTAGAAATGCCTTGTCATTCTCCTCCTAATACACTTGGTGTTTGTTATAGGCAATTAAACACCCTTATAATTTATGGCAAGCATAAATTAGAAGCAGAAGTACATAGTTTCATTTTTTTTTTTCGTGCTGTGCAGTTGCTTCTAAGATGGGGAAATGGGTCACCAGAGACTGGCTTTGGAATGGCTCCATCTGCTTGGCCCATCGTACCTAGGGCTAGACTCCCTCTTGGGGATAAATGAGGCACACTCAAGCATAACAGGTGGTATTTAAATTAATAAGAGTGTTCAGAATAGGATTAACAAACAGATATAGGGTATTTACTCAGTTCTCCATGTATCATCCCTATGTTTTGAGCAATATCCTGCTAACTGAATTATTATAAATTTTTAGAGAGTAAGAGTCCTTTCACAGTGTGTCCTGGGAATTTTGTGCATTATTCTCTATAGGGAAACTTTCTAATCTGCCCCACACAGAGAGAGGAATACAAATTTTAAAAATCAGGTAAATATAATATGGTATATAGATGTTAGAATGTCATACAGCCACAGATGTCATATTGGAGGGTAGTATTTGAGCCTTTGGAAACATGCATGCAATTATTACTATGTAAAAAATTGATAACACTGTATACCCAACTCACTGCCACTGAGTTGATTCCAATTCATAGCAACCCTCATTGGGTTTCCAAGGCAGTGAATCTTTACAGAAGCAGACTGCCTCCTCTTTCTTCTGTAGAACAGCTGGTGGGTTCGAACCACTGACCTTTTATTAGCAGCCAAATACCTTAACAACTGCACCACCAGAGCTCCTTCTTCTAGCCACAGTCCTTCATTTTGTGATATATTGTAAATCCCAGCCTCTATGCCTGTGGTTCTGGTCTTATTTTAGAGTGAGATGTCCATTATGTTAAAGAGGCAGGAATAGGGTGGGTTATATCTTGAGTCACTCCCTCACTAGAGAATGTGACTCAAGTCACCACCCTTAGTTTCCTTGTGGGTATGGTCTGCATCCGATATATATGAATACTCTGGCATCCATATTAGAAGTGCCCACTTGTCTCACTATATGTAGTCATGTCTAAATTGTATAGATTAAACATATATCTATGTGTATCTCTGGATGGGACAGATAGTTAAGCACTAGACAACTAACCAAAAGTTCGTTATTTAAATCCATCCAAAGGCACCTAGACACCTCAAGATAAAGGCCTGGCAATCTGCTTCCAAAAGTCTCAACCATGATAACCCTATGAAATGTGGTTCTGCTCTGTAAACATGCAGTCACCATGACTTGGAACAGACTTGATGGCAACTGGTTTGGTTATATGTTATAGTAGTTTGCCCAACCTTCCTTCTGAGGAGTGGCTGGTGGGTTTGAACCACCAACCTTCTGATTAGCAGTCAAATGCCTTAGGCACTACACCACCAGAGCTCATAATTATATACATAGCATGTATTATGTTATCTCACACACACACACACACACACACACACACACACACACACATAACAAAACCGACTGCCATCGAGTCAATTCCAACTCACAGCAACCCCCACTGGGTTTCTGAGATGGTAAATCTACAGAAAGAGATTACCCAGTCTTGGTTCCACTAAGTGGCTGGTTGGTTTGAACCACCAACCCAGTTAGCAGCCAGATCCCTTAGGCACTGTGCTACCAGAGTTCCATAACATATATATATATAGATATAAGCACAAATTAGTTGTCATCAAGTTGGTTCCAGCCCATTGAGATAGATGAGCCACCACAAGAGGTAGAAACCTACCCAACATTGTGAACATGGTACAAGGATCAGGTAATGCTTCATTCTGTTATAAATAAGGCTTCTGGAGCCAGAGCTGACCAAACAACTAACAACAACAGTAGATGTGGTAGACCAGTAGATATTTAGTTAGATACTGAGAAGTGATCAGCAACTATCTCTGGGACACATTCCCTGTAGCTGGACAGGAACTCCCTCCTTGAAGAGAAATTAAGACAGAGCATCCTTGTCTGCGATGGTCCACCCTTGCACTGCTCAGATGTATGTTTGGGACCAGTACTGCAGGGGTAGGAAGCATACATTTCTCCTGTGGATCACTGTGAATGACGGTAAGGAAGGACACTCCTTTTTCCACCCTTATATTCTCTTCCTACTGCAGACATAGTGCCATACAAAGGTCTTTGATTAAATACATCTACTGTGTCCCGAAGGACACTCCTCTAAGCTTTAAAAGTATTATCTCTGAGCTGGTGTTTTAAGGGACACAGGAGCTTCTGGTTGGTATGGCACAATATAACCAGAGGAACCCATGGTCATGAATCCATTCTCACACTGCTTTTTCTGTAAAAAGGATCCCATGCATTCATAGGATATCATATTGGACCCTCAAACAGTGGATCAAATACTCTGCAAGCCATTGGATAATGATACAGGTTGATTCTCTGCAACAATGAAAAGCACATTGGGTACCCATTGTTGTTTAGGTGCTGCTGACTAGGCTCTGACTCAGAGTGACTCTGCGTGCAACAGAGCAAAGCACTGCCCAGTCCTGTGCTGTCCTCACAGTCATTGCTGTGCCTGAGATCATTGTTATAGACACTGTGTCAGTCTGTCTTTTTGAGGATCTTCACCTGGTTTGCTGACCCTCCACTTTATCCAGCATGATCTCCTTCTCCAGGGACTGGTCCCTTCTAACAACATGACCAAAGTGTGAGAGACCTCATCTGGCTGTTCTTGCTTCTAAAGAACATTCGGCTGTACTTCCTCTAAGACAGATATGTTCATTCTTCTAGCTGTCTGTGGTACCTTCACTATTCTTCACCAACACAACAGTTCAAAAGCATCAGTTCTTCTGAGGTCTTCCTTATTGACTGTCCATCTCTTATATGCATATGAAGCTATTGAAAATACCGTGGTTTGGATCAGGTGCTCACTAGTCTTCAGAGTGACATCTTTGCTCTTAAATACTTTAAAGAGGTCCTTTGCAGCTGATTTGCCCAATGCAATATGTTGTTTGATTTCTTGACTGCTGCTTCCATGGACATTCATTATAGATTTCAGTAAAATTAAATCCTGACAACTTCAGTCTTTTTCTTCTTTTATCAAGCTGCTGCTTATTGGCCCAGTTGGGTACCCATAGTATGTGTCTATTCCTATGGAAACCTGCTGCTGACACTTTCAGGGGGAAAGGGGTCAGTGTAGTCCAGATGTCAACAAATGGCTTTTCTGGATCTCTTCAAGAAATTGGGGACCATTATATAGATACACTCCTTGAAGAAACCAATCATGTGAGAACAGAAGGGCTGTGTATGCACAGGGAGGCAGCTCAGGGGGCAGGACTGCATGCGAGGGAAGGACTCAGGGAAGAGGTAACTATCGGGAGGAAGTGGGAGGGGAGCTGTTGCATTGTGGGAAATTGCAGTCAGTGTCATGAGACACAGTGTTTGTGAGCTGCTGTATGGAAAGTGAATTTGCTCTGTAAACTTTTACCCAAATCACAATAAAAATTGAAAAAAAAAAGAAATTGGGGACTATTGAAGGCTAGCACTGGTTTCTGTTGTTAGTAGGTTGGACATTTTATAACAGCAGTAACTAAATCAAACTTGATAAGTGATAAACTTTATTATTGGGCCCATGCATAGTGTCCATCTCTGCCACAGTAGACACTTCAGTCATATGTCCATCATGCCAGCACTGGAATAGCCAATGACAAGCAGTCAGTGATGAAGGCTAGCTGATATCAGCTGACTGGACCCTTTAGTTCACTTGGCTGTGTAGTGCCTCTTTCATAGTGGATGCTGTCTGGTAGACATGCACATGCGATACTAAGAACTTTACATTCCCTTACCACTCTCAAATATCCATTCTAAATTTCCTTGTTCTCAATCTTCTAATATTTTCACTTGAGTTCCCTGAGAAGTAGTCATTATTTTCAGCCAGTAGTCAGCCAGAACCCACATTTATTCTAATCTTGGGTCACTTCTCTTTCCAAACAAATTGAGTGGACATGTACCTGCCTGAAGTTCTGCCCACTGGAGGATTTTCCCTTGCCATAGCCTTCAGGACCATTCCTGAGTGAGGCCGTTTGCAGCATTGCTCTCTGTTTTCCACTTACCTTCAGATACACAGCCAGACCATCCATAAACCAAGCTTGAGCTTTTCCCTTCTCAGTCAGTTGAGTATACAAGATCTTTCACATGGCCATTGGAAAGAGGACAAGGAAAGGATGTTGCTCCAGCAGAGGTGGAGCTTGGTGTCTGATATATCTGCCCATGCGTACTGTTTGTCCCTTTTGGTCCTGCTCATGCTCAATCCTGGATGTACCACTTCCATCTTGTGATGGGTTGTTGGATCTTATGACTTGGTGGATCTAAGAGGACTGAGCTCATGATGAGTAGTTTTGGATACATGGTCACTTATTGTCTCATGCTCAAGTATTCTACTTTTACCAAAGTTGAGTTTGGTAAAGGATGTTTTTCTAAAGGCATCCAGTAATTTGCTATAGCTGATGTGACCTTGTTCCTACTCCAGGGTAATGAATTATGATTCTCCTGCTAGGGTTAGTCACATAGTTCTCACACATTTTTCCCTCACCACCAACCTCCAGCACCAGACGGTCAGCTGGAATGTATGGCCCAGGTGGCAGTGCTGCTTGTGCTCTTGCCTGGACCTGCTGATCATATGATAATGCCAGAGTAAGCTTCAGCCAATGTAAAAGGACCAGTATATAGGATTTGATAGTTGTGATTTTGCTTTTGAGTTGTGGTGTTGGCAAAGAATGCTGAAAGTTGCATGGACTGCTAGAAGAACTAACAAATCTGTCCTGGAAGAAGTACAGCTGGGATGCTCCTTGGAAGCAAGAATGGCCAGTCTTCATCTCACCTACTTTGGTCATTTTGTCAGAAGGGATCATTCCACAGAGAAGGATATTCTGCTTGGTAAAGTGGAGGGTCTACGAGAAAGGGGAAGGCCCTCCACAAGGTGGATTGACACAGTGACTGCAACGATGGCCAGAGTATAGCAAGAATTGACATGGGACTGGGAGGTGTTTCATTCTGTTGTACGTAGGATTGCTATGAGTTGGAGCTGACTTGATGGCACCCAACAACAACAGCAACAACATATAGATGACCAATTGTCCCTGTACTATATTAATGCCACTTTTGTTTATACTACACACACACACACACACACACACACACACACATAATTATATTACGGAACTCTGGTGGTATAGTGGGTAAGACATTGGCTGCTAACCAGAAGGTCAGTGGTTAAAACCCATCAGCTGCTCCTCAGGAGCAAGATGAGGCAAACTACTTCCTTAAAGATTTGCAGCCTTGGAAACCCAGTGGGGGTGGCTATGAGTAGGAATTGATTCAGTGGCAGTGGTGTGTGTGTGTGTGTGTGTGTGTGT
>NW_006921656.1:6160289-6167767 GCF_000298275.1 Orycteropus afer afer | reverse complement strand
TTTTTCCATCATTTGTTCTTATTGTATACAAACTTGGTCTGCAATTATATTTAATGGATTGTTGCTGGTGACTAGAAACATTTCGGTATTTTAGTTTGATCTTATGTCTGTAAGCCCTCATCTTTTTAACTCTACTAATATGTCAATGATCATTTTTCTACTTAATTTCTCCTTATTGTCAATTTACCATAAAGTTCTTTTTTTTTCTTTTTCCTTTCTTTATCAGTCCTCACACTGCTTTCTGGCCTTACTGTGCTGGTGAAGGCCTCCCATACCCCACTAAGTATGAGATGTGAGAATGGACATTTTTTACTAGTTCCTGACTTAAACAAAAGCTTATTACATTTTTAGTTAAAATATTATTAATGTAATTAATTAATTTCTTCATTGTAACTTTACTTCTATTCTAATATGTACATTTAACACTATTTTCATTTAAGTTTACTTTTAGTGGCAAATTTCAAGTTTTAAAAATAATGTTTTCACATTCATTCAATTTGGAGTATTTTGACATCTGTATTATGACTTCTTCAACACATGAATTATTTGAAGTTTTCTTTTGGAATTTCTGACTGCATTTCTGGGTTTTCTTTTTTACTAGTTTCTAATATTGCCTTCTGGTGTGCAATCACAGTGTTGATAATGTTGGTTCTTTCATATTGGCTGAGGCTTGCTTTAACACAGGATCAATTTTTATAAATTTTCTGTATTTACTCAAAAAGGATGTGAATAGTTGACTTGTTTGGTACAAGATTTAATAAATACCCTGTGATTCGGCTCCTTATTTGCATTTGCAGCCTCTAGATCAGGGATTGGCAAATTCAGCTATAGTTTGTTTTATACTGCCCATGAGTTAAGAATGGTGTTACAACTTTAAGAATTGTTAAAAACAAAACAGAATGAAAGCAAAGAGAATACGTGATGGAGACTGTATATAGCTACAAATTCTAGACTATTTACTCTCTGGCCTTTTGCAGAAAACATTTGTCAACTCCTGTTGTAGCTTCTTAGCATTTTTGTCTGCTTGATTTATAATTTCCTTACAGAAATGTGTGGAAAGCATTGAGTATCCATTATTCAATAGAAGGTTTATCATTTTTGCTTTTACTTTTAGAGGCTATGTTTGTAAGCACACTTTAGTGCAGGATTATAATATCTTTCTGGTGAATTATTCATTTTACTATTTATAAAGGTCATCTTTATCCATATTAATGCTTTTGCATTCATTTAATTAGTATCTGTCTGGTGTATATTAAAAGAAAGCTGGTTTCCAAATATTGATATCAGATTAAATATTCTCATAAGAAATATTTTCATTGGAGCTGGTGATAGGAGAACCTTGGTTTGTGGAAGCATTGTCTCAGAAAAGTGTGGTGTTTCCTTCCCTTGGCTGTCCCAGGAGTTTTGCAAGTCTGGGACAAGTTAGTGAGCATATTGGTTTTTAGATTGTGAACAATTTGGGTAGAGTAGATATGAATTCTACGCAGCACTTCATACACGTTGAGTGTTTAACAATTTCTAATGAAAGACTATTTTTCCTCATCTAGAAGTCTGGCCAGAGACTACACTATGCTTTTTCTCCTTGGCTGGTGGCCAGTTTCTCGGATCCCTCTTCTACTTTGGTATTTGGTTTTCTCAGGTGCTGGATTTATGTAGGAAATTCATTTTGAAATCTCTGAACTGCCTGGGTCAGAGAACAAGCCTCTGTCCTTCTGTCTGGCTGACATCCCTGCATTCAGCTCTAAGACATCCATTCGTTGTGTTTTCTCTTGGCTTAAATCACTTCAAGGTCAGCTTATGTTCTTGTGGTACCTGTTCATGGCACCTGGGTACCCCCATTTCCCTTTTTGATGTTGTGGTCTCTTAAATATTTATTTTTTAAAGAATTTATTCTAACCCTTATTTGTATGTAAAATACAAGAAGGACCTATGTGGTGTTAATTCATTCCACAGTATGTCAAAACTTGTATCCACTGATGTTATATCTTCTTTCCAGCAACCTCATGTACCATATATTTTTATCCATACATTTAATAATGGAATACTTGAGCTCAGAAACACTTGGTAATTTGTGCATGATCACCCAGTTATTAAATGGCAAAGTGAACAACCCATGATCTTTCTATGATACTGTTGTAACTGTGACATATTACAAGACAATTAAATGTATTGTAAGGATGAATGAATGAATACATTGGCTTAGATAAAGTTATCTTCACCAACATTCTCTAGGTTGCAATAACAGATAGAACTCTAGCTGTTTTAACAAAACAAAAAATGTATTGGCTTAGGTATCTAAAAACACCCATTACAATATGGCTGTCTCTTCATCTCTGAGCCCTGATCTTCTGGACATTGGCTTAGTTCTCGAGTCAGGTGGCCCAGTGTGGTAGAAATACTGATACAGAGTGAGCAAGGTCTACATCCCACAGATGATAACCTCAGAGGAAAGGAAAAACAAACAGCCAATTGCAATATTTTCCCTACTCACCACTGAGGCTGGACTTGTAGTTCCTGGCTGAGCAGCTACTTCCCAGCAAAGCCTTGATAACATGCAACAGGAAACATACTTGTTAGGCAGCTTGTGCCCCTTGCCCCAGTAAGATTTGTTGAATGAATAAAGAGTCTCTGCTCCCTTTATTTAGAATATGCTTGGGTATGAGGAACTCTAGAACAAATTCTATTCCTTACCTTTATTTAGTTTTATTTTTCTTTTGTTCTTATTCTCAGAAGGAAAAGCTTTTGTTCTTATTCTGCATCTGGAGGAAGCCGAAACTCTCAGAGAATGTCAGGAAGGACAGGCCACTGTCAGGGCCCCTCTGAAGACTGGAAACTGTCTTAGGGATGTTACGTTATAATTCCTGGTGGGACTTGAAGTGTCTGGTCATGTTTTTATATATATTGATTTTATATACATGTATACATATATACACATTATACTGTTATTACAGGGTTATTATACTTATCATTTACATATCATTTTACCTTTTGGAGCATTTGGGAGGGAAAGGGCAGGCAAAGGAAGGGAACAGGAATAACATTTATTGAGCTTCTGCAATGTGCCTGGCCCTCCAGCAGCACAGTGCATTGGCTATCTCATTCCATTACCGCCATAACTCTGTGGGGACATATCATTCTATGTTGATTTACATATAAAAATAAAATACACTGATAACAACACTAGGAGTAAACGTTAAATGTTTTAAAAGCTCTTCACTGTGCTATGGCTTTACAGAGAATATTTCCCTTCTTTTTCTTGATAATCCCCTGAGTTTGTAATCTCTGAGAAGTTTGGAAACATGTTCAAGATCACTCATGTAGTTAAAGGTGGAGAACAAGCAAGAACTTGGGCCAGGCATTCAGCTGATTAAGGAGCTGAATTGAGCCCTGGATTGCCTGACCCCAAAGTTCTTGCCCTTTCTAACCAGCCTGGTATCTTTGGTGTTCACTAGTCATTTGTTGTTACTTGCATGCCCCCAAGTGGAGGAAAACCAAAGGTCGCATGGCACCTGAGTGGGATGATCTATTACAAAGAAGAAGAAACCACAGAAGGGAGATATGGGGAAGAAAGGTGGGGCAGTGTGCTGGCAGGAAGGGCACCTAAGAGCCCAGGGGAGGAAGAGGCGCCGACCCAGAGAGGCAAGACAGGGAGCACCATGTCTGCTAGGACTTGTTGGTGCCATGATTCCAGGGTGAGAAATGCATGCAGACAGCTCACTTGGGCAGCTTCTGTGTACTTAAAAGAAAAAGCACACAACCTTGGGGAATGCAATTCATTCACTCTCTAGTTTGGGTTTGGGGTTATTTACGTATAAATGTGTGAGTATAGACATCTATAGAGAAATGTGCATGATATTTTATATATATAAAATCTTGCATCTCTCTCAGCATCTACTCAGCTGAGGCAAAAATGCTGTGTTATCAGTAATACCATTCTTTCTGAGGATTAGGAGGTTGACTGGACACTGTGACTCCTGGCCACATGTTATTTTTTCAATTGCTCCATCTTCTTTGACCTCAAAGATGAAAACACAGTTGGTAGCTGTTTTCAGTCTTTAATGGAAAAAATATAATAATAACTTTACATTCCTTTGAGATTTTTACTCTGATCATGTTGTCTTTGTAAGTGGTAACGTACGTAATCTTTGAGACCAAAGTAAACTAGCCAGGGAGAAAATTAAATTTTGTTGACTACATACTGTGTACCAAATACCAGACATTTCACCATCATTATTTTAATTGATTCTTCCAATAATCTTGAGAGTTTGATAGGCTCCTCCCATTTATGTATTTTAGGATGAGTTTCAGAATAGTTAAATAACATGCTTTATAGCACACAGCCAGCATACATTGAAGCGAGGATTGAACCTAGCTCTCACTAACCCAAAGGCCATGGCATTTCCATTAAATCTATGGACTTCACACTTGCTTCAGAATCATTCATGATGCTCTTTAGAAATGATGGATGGCTCAGCCCTGCCCTAGCCCTAATGAATCTTAATGTACTATGTTCCTTTTAGCAAAATCTATCAGCTGATAAGAAAAACATATAGCGGCCATTTAAAAAACAAGACAAACCCAAAAAATGCTCCTCCAGCATTTTAGGATGGTCACATTTTATATTCCTGAAGATTCCTTTTCACCTGTGATTTAGGAATTAATTATCTACTACTGTGTAACAATTGCCCTAAATCTTAGCAGCTTAAAACAAGAAACATGTATCACCTCATGTTTCATGAGGGTCAAGACTCTGGGTACCTCTTAACTGAGTGCCTCTAGACTTAGGTCTCTCCCAGGAAGTTTCACTCAATCTGTCAGCCAAGGCTGTGGTCTCATTTGACTTAGAGGAGAGGCTCTGCTTCTGAGTTCACCTACATAGCTGTTTACACATCTTGACCCCTTGCCACATGGGCCTCTCCGCAGGATGGCAACATGACGTGGCAGCTGGCTTTCCTTAGAGAAGGGATCTGAGAGAGTGCATGACAGTGCCCAAGATGGGAGGTACAGTCTTTATGTAACCCAATCTCAGAAGTGGTGTCCTATCACTTCAGTTTCATTATTTCGTGAGAATGAACATTTGGCCTACACTCAAAACCCAGAAATGAAACCCACTGCCATCAAGTCAATGCTGACTCATAGTGACCCTATAGACAGAGTATAACACCTCATAGAGTTTTCAAGGCTATAAAGTTTGCAGAAGCAGGCTGCCACACCTTTCTCCTATGCATTGGCTACCAGGTATGAACTGCCAACCTTTCAATTAGGAGCTGAGGGCTTTAACCACTGTGCTACCAGGGTTCCAGCTCACACTCAAGGGGAGGCTCTTACATGCAGATGAATACAGGGGTCATTGGGGTCCATTTTAGAGTCTGTCCACCACAACAATACCAATATCTTAGGGCGTCCTTTTAGGAGAAGTGAAAGAGAAGACGGGTTAAGGGAAGCAGCTTGAGGTATCTTTAGAAATTTATGGGTGAATTGACAAAGCACTTGGTTAAAAAGAATGACTGATCCAAAATATTTTATCCTTGTATATCTGGTGTAGGTGGCCCATGTCCAGAATATTGAAATGATAATAGAAATAATGAACATTGAGTAGCTACATTTCTAATTCTAAAGTCATTAGAAGGACATTACATGATATGGTTCTAATTACTCTGGTAACCACCACTCTTCTCTCAGTGTGTTGTACTTCGGTTGGTGGCTTTTGTGTTGCTGTGATGCTAGAAGCTATGCTACTGGTATTTCAAATACCAGCAGGTCACATATGGTAGACAGATTTCAGCAGAGCTTCCAGACTAAGACAGATTAGGATGAAGGAGCTTGTTGTCTACTTCTGAAAAAACTGGCCAGTGAAAACCTTATAAACAGCAGCTGAATATTACTGAAATAGTGCCAGAAAATGAAGTCCTCGGGTTGGAAGCCACTCAAAATACAACTGGGAAAGAGCTGCCTCCTCACAGTAGAGTTGACCTTAATGACATGGATGGAGGAAAGCTTTTGGGACCTTCAGTTGCTGATGTGGCATGACTCAAAATGAGAAGTAGCAGCTGCAGACATCCATTAGTATCCAGAACACAA
Source organism: Orycteropus afer afer (assembly GCF_000298275.1). NCBI lineage: Eukaryota > Metazoa > Chordata > Mammalia > Tubulidentata > Orycteropodidae > Orycteropus > Orycteropus afer. The sequence goes on along the minus strand of NW_006921656.1, from coordinate 6,161,686 downwards.
AATCCCTGAAGTATGAATCTAGGAATATTGGAAGTTAACAAAAATAAAATAGAATACTTGAGAATCAATATCCTAGGCATTAGTGAGCTGAAATGGACTAGTATTAGCCTTTTTTAATCAGAAAATCCTATGGTCTACTATGTCAGGTGTGAGAGTTAAGGTTGGGTGTCAGCTTGGCTGCACTCTGATTCTCAGTGGCTTAGCAGTTATGATGTCATCACCCCCCATTACGTAATCACCTCCGATGACATCTGTTATGAGCAGCCGATCAGTTGAACTGGAGTTTCCTCAGAGATGTGGCCTGCTTCAGTTATATTTGGATGTCCTGGCAAAGCTCTCTAGCTTTTTACTTGATCTGGTCTGTGTATCGGGCTCATCATCATCTGACCTCTGATTGTTTGGACTTGAGCCAAAGAATATAGCCTGCTGATCTTGACATTCATTAACCTATGCAGCCTGTGAGCCAGAAGCTTTCCATGTGACCTGCTCATTTTGGGTTCCTCAGCCATAACAACTACGTGAGTCCGCAGAAGCTGCCAATTTGATGTCTGCCATGAATTGGGGACTTGTCAACCTTTACAACCTTGTGAGCCATTTCTTTGAGACAAATCTCTTTAGATAGATAGCTAGCTAGCTAGCTAGATAGATAGATAGATAGATAGGTATTGTTATTGTTGGTAGGTGCTGTCAAACTGATTCCAAGTCATAGTGACCCTATGTACAACAGAATGAAACACTGCCCTGTCTTACACCATCCTCATAATACTTGCTATGCTTAAGGCCACTGCTGCAGCCATTGGGTCAATCCAACTAATTGAGGGTCTTCCCGTTTTTCTCTGACTTTGCACTTTATCCAGTGTGATATTCTTCTCCAGGGACATATTCCTTCTGACCACACGGCCAAAGTAGGTGACACACAGTCTGGCCATTCTAGCTTCTAAGCAGCGTCCTGACTGGACTTCTTTCAGGACAGATTTGTTCATTCTTCTGGCAGTCCATGGTATTTTCGGTATTCTTTGCCAACACCACAACTCAAATGCATCAATTCTTTTTTTGTCTTCCTTATTCATTGTCCAGCTTTCACATGCATATGAGGTGATTGAAATAGCATGGCTTGGGTCAGGTACATGTTAGTCTTCGAAGTAACATCTTTGCTCTTAAATACTTTAAAGAGATCTTTTCCAACATATTTGCCTAGGTAATACGACATTTGATTTCTTGACCATGTTTCCATGATTGTTGATTGTGGATCAGAGTAAAATAAAATCTTTGACAACGTCAAGCTTTTCTCCATTTATCATGATGTTGTTTACTGGACCAGTTGTAAGGATTTTTGTTTTCTTTGTGTTGAGGTGTAATCCATACTGAAGACCATAGTATTTGATCTTCATCAGTAA
>NW_006921656.1:6140931-6143566 GCF_000298275.1 Orycteropus afer afer | reverse complement strand
TCCTTCTGCTTCAAAAGACTGCTTTAAAGTGTTAAAAAGAAAAGACATCACCACTTCAAGCACTAAGGTTTGCCTGATCCAAGCCGTGGTACTTTCTGTCGCCTCACATGCATGCAAAAGCTGGAGAATGAATAAGAAAGACCAAAGAGGGACTGATACTTTCAAATTATGATGTTGGAAAAGAATATTGAATATACCACTAGTGCTAGAGGAATAAAGAATTCTGTCTTGGAAGAAGGACAGTCAGAATGCTCCTTAGAAGCAAAAATAGTAAGACTTCATTTCACCTACCTTGGGCATGTTATCTGTGGCACCCAGTCACTGCTTGGCAAAATAGAGGGTCAGCAAAAAAAGATGACCCTCAATGCAATGGATTGACACAGTGGCTGCGATAATGGGCTGAAGCATGGCAACAGTTGTGAAGACAGCCCAGGACTGGGCAGTGATTTGTTCTGTTGTAGACAGAGTCGCTGGGAATCGGAGCTGACTCAATGGCACCTGACAGCAACACAACACTTACCATCTCTTTCGTTATCTTCCTGATATTGCTGGTGCTCTGATGGCACAGTGCCTAAGACATTTGACTGCTAACCAGAAGGTCAGCAGTTCAAAACCACCAGCCGCTCCACAGAAAGAAGATGGGGCAATCTGCTTCCGCAAAGATTTACTGCCTTGGAAACCCAGTGGGGGTCGCTGTGAGTTGGAATCGACTCAGTGGCAGTGTTTTTTTTTTTTTTTTTAAGAACAGCAAAAAGCAGTAAATTTAGGGGTGGGAAGTTTCTAGCTCACACATGTTTGGCTCATGGACTAAACCGAAACTTCCTAATATGTATATGAGGCTAAAACACCTTCCTCTGCCACCTCATGGAGTTGTAAAGAGGATTACCAAGGAGAAATTATGTGAAAGGTTTTCTAAAAAATTTATCATAGAAAAGATAATTGTGCTGCAGAGATTATAGTCACAAAATTAAACATACTCTGTGCTCTGGCAAAAATGTTCCTTGGATATGAATACAGGACTGTATGTAGGTTAGGATTTCAAACTGGTTCATGCCAGTTCAACCTCCTGCTGAGAATTTTCCTTTCTACTCAAGACATTCTGAACCGGAATCTATACAAGAAATACATTTCACAGGATTCTTGCAGATTTCCTGGTGATTCTTACATATACCTATGAATCACCTAGGGATCTTGTAAAGAGGTCTATTCTGATTCAGTGTATCAGGGGTGGAAACGCAAGTACTCAGCAGGGGTGAACCGGAAGGAACTGGTTTGAAGCATAGGTGTTGGTTCCTCACCTTGAGTCTCCTTTCCTTTGTTTTTCTTCCTGTTGAAACGCTGTTGAGCATTCTGGTTGCAAAGGACTGCCCAAAGCCCTGGAGGTGCTGTGGTTAAGCGCTCTGCTGCTAATTGAAAAATCAGCTATTCAAACCCGCCACCTGCTCCGAAAGAGAGAGATGTGGCAATATTAAAGATTTCAAACCAAAAAAACAAACTCACTGCCATCAGGTCAGAGCTGACTCATGGCGACCCCTCCAAGGCAGAATCACATAGCCTTGGAAACTCAAGGGACAGTTCTACTGGAGCTGTTTTGAGGGCACCCAACAATGATCACACCTTACCTCCCTGGGTTTAGATTTACTCATTTACCACCTTGCTTTGTTCAGAAGTTTCATGTTACTTCTTCCAGGAGGGCTTTGCATCTGGTGGGCGTGTGCCGTACCCTCTATGCAGTTGTGAACTGTGCACTGCAGAGGCTGCCTCCTACTGACCTTGCTATATTCATAATCCTTTAGTTGGTTAGATGCAACCTGCCTCATTCTGATGAGCTTTGGAGACAGCTAATAAAAGTTCCTGCAATGGTGAAGGTTAAAATAGATGAATCTCTGACTATTCCAGGGTCTCATAAACCAAATAAAAACAAACTCACTGCCGTGGAGTTAAGTCCGACTCATAGCAACCCCTCCTGTATACTGTTCCACCAGTTGCCATTGTCTTCTGTTAGTAGCCAAGCACGTTAACCATTTGCGTTACCCAGGGCCTCTTGGGGCACTCAATAGGCACTCAGTTTTTGTTGTTGTTGTTGGATTGTGCAAGCACAGTAATGTTCAAGATGGTTTCCATTCTGGGAAATCCCACCCACTCTTCTGTTTCTCACTAATGAGCACACTTTGCCCAATCCTCTAATCCTCATTAGCAGATCACAGAATGCACCTGTCAGTGGTCTGTGGCCATGTAGAACACTGTTCTGTGGTCCTCTACTTTGCGGCAGGCCATTGAATCTGCTTGTATTGTTACATTTCTCCTTTGTTTCTAACTTTATTTAGGTTTGCTAATGTGACATTAAGATGTTTTAATTGACTTTGTTTTTGGAATTGCAGCCTTTGTTAATTTCAGGGCTTTGAATCAGCTCATTCCAGTTTGATCCCTGCTCAGAATTTGCATTTCCACCCCAGATATACTGAATCAGAATCTACATTTTAACTAATCCTCAGGTGATTCTTGTAGATGAACAGTTTCCAACCCCTGCTTAATTTTTGTTCCATCCCCCAATCTGCAGCCCCAGGCACCATCTTCCTCCCAGTTTCTCCACCACTCCAGCTCCTAGCCCCTGCAGGAGAGGAGATCCAACTAC
>NW_006921656.1:6131934-6140471 GCF_000298275.1 Orycteropus afer afer | reverse complement strand
CTCTTTAAATCTAATTCAGGCTCCTCTTTCCAGACTGATTCAATTAAGATTCATTTTCACAGCAGAGCCCTGTCTTCATAATTGCTCTTTTTAAGTCCTTTAAAAGGCATGTATCAAATTCCCAAGTGCTGCCTGGCTTCCCAGTTTTACCTCCAATTCCCTACTTAATGAAGCTGAAAAGAGTGGGTGATTATATTGTTCCTTGGTTTTTATTGGGCAGGCCCAGGAGAATTGGCCCAATTCTGCAGAAATACTGCTAATCTGAAGTTTTCACAAGGATTTACAACATAGTCTGTATGTGTGGAATGTGGAAGGAGTTTTTCCCAATGCATTTTTATTTTTTTAAAGAAGTTTATCATGCACCTATTAAGTGCCAGTGGATCTCTGGTGGTGTAGTCGGTAAGGCATCTGACTGCTAACCAGAAGGTCGGTGGTTCAAATCCACCAGCTGCTCCACAGAAGGAAGATGAGGCAATCTACCTCTGTAAAGATTTACCACCTTGGAAACCCAATGGGTATTTCTGTGAGTCAGAATCAACTTGTGGCAGTGTGCAGTGGATATGTGCCAAAATCCTGTGTGTGACAGCCAGTTAGTGCACTCTGCTCCTGATGGAAAGGTTGGAGGGTTAAATGGTGCCTGGGAAGAAAGGTCTGGCATCTTCTGAAGAATCAGCCATTGGAAACCCTGTGTTCATGCAGCTTTACTGTGACATGCAGTTTGCATAGACCACTTTGATCAATTCCTGGTCCTCATTCGAATTTGTCCTCTCCTATCCTGATTCTTTCATTTTTTACCCCTCAGTGCCCTTTAGTCTGGATCATGAACACAGCCAAGTTTCCTAGATAAGCCTTGACCGATTCTCCCCCCTGGATTTGGGCCCTCCCTTTGCTGGTGTCTCCTAGACCTCAATGGAGTTTGATTAGGCCTTGCATCCACCTCTATCCTCCTTCCAACATGGTTTTCTCCACTGATGGGGTCATAATGAAGACCTTTGCTTGCTGAACTAGCCAGGTGTACTGAACTGTCCAGAAGACAGTTTGCCTCACGGGAAAGATTACCAGGATAGTATCACTGTTCTTTCTAACTTCAAGTATTGCCTGTCACCTGGCCACCTGGCACTATCCTTCTGGGTTGGTCAAAGAGTAGCTTTCTGGGGTTTAACTTCTGCAGGAATTAGGCCTTCTTATGGCTTTTACCCTAATAGGATGTTTGTGATTTTCTTTATCATTATTTGTGGATAATAGCATTGATGCAGCTCACAACCATTCCTGGCGTCTCCTACTTTCTTTCTCCCTTTGAAATTATGGGTGCAACTGATTATAGTCAATGAAAGGAAGCAGCTTTCTTGGAAGAAGCTTTAGGATCCTGGGTGCAGTTGGCCTCATTGTCCCACTGTGAGGAACATGGAAGCTCTTAAAGAGAGACTCTGTTGGGCTGGAGTCCTGCTTGACTTGGATGGTCACATGGCATAAGTGAGAAATACGCTATTGTTACGTTAAACACTCAAGAGTCAGATTGCTGATGATGCAGTATACTCTAAATGAGGCAGGGGCCTTAAATGGATAACGGTCTCTCTCTGGACTACAATTCATATCAGTAAAAGGAGGTGCCTGTGTGTCAGCTCTAACTGTGGAGACCCCAGGTGCTGCAGAGTAGAAGTGCACTGCGTAGCATTTTCAAGGGATATGCCCTTTTGGAAGTAGATCACTAGGGCTTTCATCCAAGATACCTCTGGTTGGATTCAAACCACCAGCCTTCCAGTTAGTAGCCAAGCACTTCACCATTTGCACCACCCAGTAAGCCTTCAGACGGGAGAGTGGGCTACACTGTCTCTTATGCTGCTTTTCTTGCTGACATTCAAGGTCTTTCCATTTTCTTTGACAGCATCCAGGGAAGGACGGTGGCGCCTGTATTTGTTCCCCTTGGAATCTTTCCACAAACTCAGGAATGATTAAGATATATGTCTAGATAATACCCAACGGCAATACCATGAGACAGCTGGCTAAGCAATTGTAAACTATAATCAGGATGGGTATTCCAGATGCTCAAACGTTATTGTCAAATACCCAAAGAAATGCCCATCACAATTTGGGAGCTGATATTTTTCTTTCTCTTAACATGATTTTTATTGGCTGTCAAATTAATTTATGGCAAACCCATAATGCTAGTGCCACATTGCTTTATTAGGGATATGAGAGCGTTGTGGAAACGGTTGTGAAACGAAGCGTACAGGGTAGATAAATAATACACCAAGGAGACAGCAGAATCACAAGAGCAATTTTTCAAGTGGATGCACCTTATTATTAAAACCTGTTTTTTAATGTTTATGAGTGTGGTTGACTGTGTTTTCCCTACACTTAATAGCATCTTTTAACTGAAGAAGTGTAATATGGAGGATATTTATTTGCAGACTTCCCTGACATGATTATTTTACAGTAGATTTCATATAGAAATTTTGTAATCAGACTTTGATTGGAATCTTGATTTTTCCATTGTTACTAGTGTGACTTAATCTCTCTGAGTCTTCATTTCCTTAATTGTAAAACTAAGATAGCAGTAAGTGCATTTCAAAATATGTTATGGATAAAATTAGAGTATTTATATATACAAGTTAACACAGTATAAATCCTTCCATTGGAAATAGCCATGCCCAGAGTTAGCAGTATTGTTGTTATTGTCATCATCACCACTGTCAATGACATCTTTGTCCCTATAGGAAAGGCATAGATACTGGCCTCTGATGATCTCACTGGTCACTGGTAACACATCTTAGCATATCAGATGCTACTGACATCAAACAGCCACAAGGTAAGATTAAGTGCCTTTAATGCTACACTCTGTCATTTTCAGCATGACTTCACTCTCTGATAGTGCAGGGGCTTTCTCATAAAACCCAGCTTAGTGAGTTAATCAACCTTCGGGAGGTGTTAGAGGACAGAATGGATGTACATTTCAAAGGAGTTTGATCCCTAAATCGTTCCAAACCGCTTGTCTGAACAATTTTCTTCTCTACCACAGTTAACTTGATAGTCAGAATTTATTGAACAACTTTTACTTACATTGGTTCCAGGATAATCCTTGCCATTCCTCATCAATTTCAATAACTCATCCCTCTTCTTTCTAAGGCTGTCTGTCTATGAAATGGGAGGAAACGTGTTTCACTAGTGTTGTAAAGATTTTAGAGTTTGAAAGGTAGTACCTGGTAGAATTTGAAAAGAAGCCTTGTCTTTGAATGAAGAATCCAAACGCACCAAGGCATATCATGGGTGAATTTTAACTGGCTTCAAAATGATTCTATAATAATATTAAAAACCAAACCTGTTACAGCTGAATCAGCTAACACTCATGACAACCCCGAGTGGGTCAGAACTGTGCTCCGTGAGGTTTCGATGGTTGAGTTTTTAGAAGTAGATCATCAGATCTTTCTTCTGAGGAACCTCTGGGTGAACTTGAGCCACAGACCTTTTAGTTAGCAGGTCAGTGCTTCATCGTTTGCACAGCTCAGGGACTCTTTCTCCTCCTGCTAGCTAATGATTCCTGACCATTCACTACATGGCAAGCACTGCTAGGCACTGACGTAGACTAAGTCACTAAACCCCTAACTTAAATCATACCAGGCCCATGAATTGGAATCTGGAATTACCCTCTTTTCAAAGCAGAAGAAACAGAGTAGAGTAGTTTCACTGACTTTCCTCAGGTCCTTCAGCTGAGAAGGAGAGGTGAGATTCAAACCCAGGTCAGCACACTCTAAAGCTTGCAGTCGTAATCATTGCATACTTCTGTCGCAACTCTTTGAGATGTCTGCTGCTGGAAACAGAGGGGCCAACCAACTCCAACTCCAACTGGCTGGGCTGTGTCATCAGAATAGAACTTTCACTGGATGAGGTACAGGCAGTCCCCAGATTATGAATGAGTTCCCTTCCTAACTCTGTCTTTAAATCAGATTTACATGTAAGTTGGAACAGCTCAGGATGGTTTGCATCTAACATCAGTTATTCAAGTGTTTGTCTTAGTATAGAGTATATAGTATACTTTTCTATACATAAAACATTAAAGAAAAACTTCCAGAGAAGCTAAAACATCTTTGACAACAACACCATGGTTCTATGTTTGAGCCTGTTCTTGTGACCACTGTGTCGATTCGTCTTGTTAAGTGTCTTCCTCTTTTGCACTGACCCTTTGCTCTACTGAACATGATGCCCTTCTCCAGGAATTGATCCCTCCTGATAACATGACCAAAGTAAGTGAGATGAAGTCTAACCATTCTCACTTCTAAGGAACATTCGGGCTGTATTTTTTCCAAGACAGATTGTTCATTCCCTTGGTAGTCCATGACATATTTAATATTCTTCTACAATACCATAATTCAAATGCATCAATTCTTTTTCAGTCTTTCTTATTCATTGTCCAGCTTTCACTTGCTTAGAAGGGTATTGAAAATAACATGGTTTGGGTCAGGTGCATCTTAGTTCTCAATATGACATCTTTGCTTTTCAACTCATACTTGTCCCTCCTGGTGATTGCTTTCTTTGTGAGTTTATGAGTGTTGACTGTGAGCTCATCTTCTGGGGGTATTAGTTCTTTGGGAGAACTACTGAATTGTCATTTGTGGAACATTCATCAGGCAGGTTTATGTCTGCCTCTGCTTCACAGGTTGGCAGAATAAGGAGTTCGTTGATGCTGGAGCAGTTTTTAGACATTAATTTCTTGGCTTATACTTTCTTTAATATTCAGGGAGCGTGAATTAAAGCTGCCCATATTCTCACAAGAAACAGAGTGGGTTTCTGCTTGTCAGGCATGCTTGTACACTTTCTTGCTGCTTTCTCAGGCCAGTGGTAGTCTCTTGTTGCCCATTTCACAGACAGACTGAATGTTTACGCTTTTGGCCTTTTAGCAGAGAGCCCAGCTGTGCAAAGGGACAATGGCCTGGACATCTTGCCCCTTGCTGGTGTTAGAGATCCATCCATAGGCCTACAGTTTCATTCTCATTTCGGACTCCCTGGTAAAGGAGGGAGAATACATTCTGGGAGGGGAGGAAGAATACATCGAGAATGTATTCTTCGTTTTTGTTTTCTCCTCCCCAACGGGCTTGCTCTACATTCTTGGCATCTGCGGATTTCCCTTTATTGCATTAAGCTCACTTTACCTATCAAAAAATAATAAATTTAGGTTAGGTTTTATCTAGCATTCTATTTATTTCAGCTTGGAGAGAGATTTCTCATATCAGCTCAGTCTATTATAATGAATAGAAACCCTAAGCTGCACTGTGAACAATAAAAGTACTGCTGGAGGTAACACTGTTAACAGTGTCAGTTGCCTTAGTAGTTGCCACCTCAGCTCAGCTGGGAGCTCATGAGGCTGAGGCTGTGTCATGTACTGAACCTATCACTACCCATGGCACATCTGAGGTCATGGGGCATATCTGCAACTTAGTGAAGAGCAGTTGTCCAATCATTCTCCATTCTTTCTTCTTTCGCTTATTGACTCTATCCCCTGCCTCCAATGTGATTATAGTGACCCAGAGCCACTTCTCCAGACCCTACAGATTCAGGAACATGTCTCAAGGCTTCATGTATTCTGACTCAGTGTTTTTTAATTTGCTCGCAAACTGACTTTCAAAATTCCATATACACCTGCTGTACCATCACTGAACCTGGTATATCTCTTCTTGACTCACAATTTCCTTTCTTGACCTACTATTTGCAGTGCTGTTTCTTGGGGCATTATGAGTCTTGACCTAGTGTTTGCTTGATGAATGGATGCAGACTGGATTCTGAAGCACAGCTGGGAATCAGAGGTCACACCTCTGGGTTGTCGTTGTTATGGGCCGTCGAGTCGGACCCAACTCATAGCAACCCCTCCTTGGGTTTCCGAGGCAGTATCACTGCAGAAGTAGATTGCCCAACCTTCCTTCCAAGGATTGGCTGGTGGGTTTGAACCACCAGCCTTCTGATTAGCAGTCAAGTGTCTTAGGCACTATGCTACCAGGTATTGGATATTAGGGGTGAATGACAAAAGGTGGATCCAGACAGCAGTTGTTAGCTGTCATCACATCAGCACCAACGCGTGGTGGCCTTATGTCTCAGAACAAACGTTGCCTGTCCTGTGCCATCCTCGTGACCGTCAGTGCATTTGAGTCCATCGTCGACTCTGTGCACTTGGAGTGCTTTCCAACCTCAGGGACTCGTGGACCAGCCCTGTATTGAACAGTATTCTGTTGTGATCCACAGTGTTTCCATGGCTGAATTTGGGTAGTCGATCTCTAAACCTTCCTACTTTGTCTTAGTATAAGACCTGTTCACCGTGGGTAACCCTGCTGGTTAACCAGTGGCATAGCTTCCAGCACCATAGCAACATGCAGGCCACCACAGTAGGACAGATGGGCAAACACATGGTGGACATGGCAGTTAGTATTACTTAAACCATTCCTAGGATGAAAATCCCAACAGTAAAGCCTTATATGTGTATTGAGGGCACTGGCGACTTGGGGACTCAAGCACAGAGAAGGTGACTAAAGTCTAGTTATTGGAACTGGGGTATATTATTAAAGCTTGTGTGGCAGAAAATAACCTAAAAACGGAGGGGACTTGGATTTTTGTTTTTAATTTTTTGCTTACCTTGCTGCCTGGTACAAGATCAAGTGGCCATCTATTTGCCTTTCTTTGTTCCTTTTAGATTTGCCGGGTAAGGCTTCAAGTAGTGGTAGATCAGTCTCAACCCAAAACCGTTGCCGTTGAGTCAGTTCAGACTCATGGTGACGCTGTGTGCTGCAGAGAAGCACTGCTCTATAGGGCTCACTGGGCTCTAACCGTTACAGAAGCAGATCACCAGGCCTCTCTTCCATGGTGCTGCTGAGTGGTTTTGAACCACCAACCTTTCAGTTGGCAGCTGATCACTTAAACCACTGTACCCTCCTGGGTACTGGGTAGATCTGCCTTACACTATGTGTTTTGGAGAATTTAGCAAAAACATAACCTGCTGGTTCAAATCCACCTGCCATTTCTCAAAAGGAAGATTGGGCAATCTACTTCTGTAATGATACCACCTCAGAAACCCCATGAGTCGGATCCAACTTGATGGCAGTGAGGTTTTTTTTTTTTTTTCATTTTATTTAAGAGTTTGTTTTACATTCAATGTTATATGTACATTTAGTTTCACTCCCCATTTACCATGCCCAACCCTAACCCAGTCTCCTCCCCTCCCTGCCCAGTAACCTTTCCCCTGTGCCCCTCCTAGTTATGCACTCCTGTTTGTCCTGCATTTCCTCAATTTGAGTGTTGGTCCTCTGGTGCCCCATGGTCTATAGCTCTAAGGGATGTATATCCATAGAGTATGTGGGTGCCTCACCCTGGGTTGAGTGGTCTGCATGTACACCTTGTTAACTATTGGGCTGAGAGCCAGCCCCTGGGAGTGAGTTTTATTCCAGGCCCAGAATGTATCCCAGGGCTATAGTATTGGGGGTCTCACCCGACTTCATCTGACCAGTAATTCTAGTCATTACTAAGCTTTTGGATTTTGTTCCACATTTTCCCTCCCATTCTATCCAGGATTCAGATTTGATCCTCTCCTGAGTGGTTGGCATTGGTATCCAGGCACCATCTAGTTCTTCTGGTCTCAAGGGCCATTGTGTCCTAGGGCTGATTGTTTCCAAATGTCCTTTTGTGTTTGTTGGTTTGTTTGTTTGTTTTGTTTCTTTTTTGCACTCTTCTTCGCTTCTGACACTAGGAGACCATTTGCTGCATCTTAGATGGCCGCTTGAAAGCATTTAAGACCCCAGTCGCTACTCACCAATGTAGGATGAGGAACAAGGCTTTTACGTATTTTGTTGTGCCAATTGAGTCTGGTGTCTCCAGTCCCCATGGTCCTGAGACGGTACATCCGTTGAATCTCTCTCCCACAGTGTCTGGGTGTCTCTGATGGATTGCTCTGTGTCTGTTTTCTATTGTTTCTGAAAGGATTGCATGTATTTTGTATCACTGGTGTCTGTGCAAGATTACCCTGTGCTGAATCTGTCCTAGGTCTAGAGTATCCTCCTATTCACTGACCCCCATCTGATCCTCTCAGGTGTTTATGTGTTTATCTGTAGCCTGGTGTTTGGTGTTAATGGTAATGCAGTGTTGTGGGCACACTGGTTGGTATTAGCATCTGTCGTCTACCTCCTATGTGCACGATTCAGTGTCCTCCCTTTTCCTAATGTTGTCACGGTGGTCACAGACTCTTTCCATATATCCCTTCCTCCCCTTACCCACATCAGTGCATGGACCCCAACTAGCCTAGAATTAATCCCTCCCCTTCCCTCCCCACCTCAGAAACCTACAAAGTGAGTCCCCTTCTGCAAGTAAACCCTTCTTTGTCTTTTTATAGTAATGGGCTCATACAGTATTTGTCCTTCTGTGATTGACTTATTTCACTCAGCATAATGTCCTCCAGGTTCATCCACATTGTGAGATGATTCACATATCCCTCATTGTTCTTTAATGTAGCATAGTATTCCATTGTGTGCATATACCATAATTTGGTTATGCACTCATCCGTT
>NW_006921656.1:6126366-6131574 GCF_000298275.1 Orycteropus afer afer | reverse complement strand
ATCCATATTATGTGGTGTTTTGCAGACTCTACATTATTCTTTAGTGCTACATAGCATTCCATTATGTGTATGTACTATAGTTTGGTCATCCACTCTTCTGCTACAAATCTTAGAGATAAGTCCCTTGCCAGATATGTAATTATCAGCATATATGATTTGTTGCTATCATTTTTGTTATGTGCTTATTTGTGGTGTCAATTTCTTTGTTCAATATAATTTTCTATGCTGAGCTCATTTTGTTTATGAATCGTGTTATCACTTTCTTCATTGCTATTGTTTTGGTATTTGCTGAATATTTATGCTGGTCCTCTTTTTTGATGTGAAGGTTTATCATTTTCTTTTGAGGTTACCCTGCGATTTATAGTTTTCTTCCCAAGTTTAGAACAGTCTGTTCTATCTTAGAGTTGTCTTGACTTCTCTACCACCTCAAAGTTATGTAATGCCACAATTTTTTTCCCTCTTTTTGGTTTGTAGTTGTCCTCATTTGTTAATTGATGTCTCTGGTTCCCTGTTTACAATCTTGTAGGCTTATTCACTTTGGATACTTCTATAGCTGGGTTGGTTTCTGGGTTATATCATCATGTGTGTTAATTGTTAGTTGTTGTAGGCTGTTGTTGCTTCTCTGTCCAAAGGGCTCCCTTTAGCATCTCTTGTAAGGTTGGTCCGTTTTAATTCCCTTAATTTCTGTTTATCTGGAAATGTCCTAATTTCACCATCATATTTGAGAGACAGTTTTGCTGGGTACATAATTCTTGGTTGGAAATTTTTCTTTTTCAGGGTTTTATATATACCATCCCATTGTCTTGCCTGCATGGTTTCTGCTGAGAAATCTGGGCTTACTCTTATTGGTGGTCCCTTGTAGGTAACTTTTCATTTTTCCCATGCTGCTCTCATGATTCATTGTCTTTGGTTTTGGTAAGTTTAATGATGATATGTCTGGGTGATTTTCTTTTGGGGTCTATCCTGTTTGGGATTCATTGGACTTCTTGAATGGATATATTCTCATCTTTCATCATACCAGGAAATTTCTCTTCCAGCAAATCTTCACTAATTTTCTCTGTCATTTTATTTGTCTCTTCCTGTTCTGGAATTCCAATCACAAGTAGGTTATTCCTTTTGATGGTATCCCACATGAACCTTAGGCTTTCTTCATTTTGTTTTTATCTTTTTTCTCATTGATCACTTTCTAAAGAATTATTCAGGTATTTGCCTTCAGTCTCACTAATTCTGTCTTCCTTTGATTCAATTCTGCTCCTTTGCCCATTCAATGTCTTATGTATTTCTGAAAATTTAGTATTAATCTTCTGGATTTCTGTATGTACATTTTGTATCAGTTCTAATCTTTCATTTATTTTGTCATTTTGTTCTTGTATTGTCTTTCAAAATTGTTCTAGGATTTTCTCTGTTTTCCTCGATCTGTCTCTCAGTTCGTTGAAGATACCTAAATATAATTCCTTATCAGGAAATTCCAATGCTGTGTCTTCCTCAGGGATGTGTTTTGGGTCTGTATCCTGGTCCCTTGTTTCTCCTGCTTTATCTTGCTTCTTTGCATGCATTGTGATGCTCTGTTGTCTCCGAGGCATTGTGACGTTTTTCTGTTTATATTTAATTGGTGATTTTATGATAGAGTGACTTGCCCACAATTTTTGTTTTGTTTCACTTGTATGTTATCTATGCAAGCAGGGTATTGTGCTCCTCTATTCACTAGTTGACAGCACTTATACACTCACCACCTGTCTCCTTTCCTCCTGTCAACCTCTTGTATGTTCCTGCTGACCTTGGCAAACAGAGCCTATTCTTAGGTCCCTGGGATCTGAATGAGAATGCTATCACTTTAAAATCCAAAATGGTTGCCACTTGTGAAGATTCAAAATCGCTGCACCCTTGTTCACTTTAAATATCTAAAATAACCACCGCTTTTAAACATTCAAAATGACTGCACCCTTGATCACGTTAAATATCCAAAATGGCTGCTGCTTGTAAACAATCAAAATGGCTGCATCCTCCAGATAGTGGAAAGTCGACAGCTCAGATTGTCTCCCTCCTTGCTGTTTCCCCTTCCTAGTCATAGGCCACCAGCACAGTTGTCCCTGGAGCCCTTGGTGACTAGGGCTGATCTTTTGGTCAATTCTCAGGTCCCAACACCACTTGGAAATATTCAGGCTGTTGGTCCCGTCAGAGTAGCTGACAGTCTGCAGCTCCCGCTGTCTCTGTGCTCACTATTTTCATTGAGGATTTTGCACTAGTTGGTGCCTAATCCACTTCTGTAGAGTTCCTTTCAAAGCTCGGCACTCCAGGATTATCTTCTGTATCTCTGTCAATTGTTTTTTCTTTTCTTTGTTGAAGAGGGTCTGTGTTGCTTCTCTGCCTATTCCTCCATCTTACCAGAAGTCCCTATTTTCAGTTTTTTAAGAAAACGCCATACTGTATGCCACAATGATTGTACCATTTTACAATCCCACCAGCAGTGCACAAGAGTTCCAATCTCTCCGCAACATTGCCAGCATTTGTTATTTTCCGACTTGTTGAACTTTGCTATTATTGCTGGGGTGAGGTGATATTTCATTGTTTTGATTTGCATCTCTCTAATGACTAATGATAGCAAGCAATTTCTCATGTGTTTGTTGTCCACCAGTATATCATCTTTGGTGAAGTGTCTGTTCAAGTCTTTTGCCCATTTGTGAATTGGGTTATTTGTCTTTTTGGTGTTTAGGTGTGGAAGTTTTCTATAGATTTTGGAGATAAGTCCTTTATCAGATATGTCATAGGCACATATTTTCTCCCAATCTGTAGGTTCTCTTTTTACCCTTTTGATGAAGTCTTTCAATGCACAAAATAATTTAATTTTTAAAAGGTCCCAGTCATCTAACTTCTCTTCTACCTCCTGTGCATTCTAGATTATGCTTGATAGTCTATTTATGCCATAAATTAGGCCCCCCCCGATTTGCCCCTATTTTATCTTGGATGAATTTTATAGTTTTGGGTTTTACATTTAAGTCTTTGATCCAGCTTGGGTTTGTTTTTGTGTATGGAGTGAGGTATGGGTCTTGTTTCATTTTTCTGCAAATGGATATTCAGTTTTGCCGGCATCATTTGTTAAAGAGGTTGTCTCTTCCCCATTTAATGGGTTTTGGACCTTTGTCAAAGATCAGCTGTCCATAGATGGATGGGTCTATATCTGGACTTTCAATTCTGTTCCATTGGTCTATCTGTCTATCATTGTACCAATACCATGCTGTTTTGACTACTGTGGCTGTATAGTAGTTCTTAAGATCTGGGAGTTTGAGACCTCCGACTTTATTCTTCTTCAGAAGTCCTTTGCTTGTGCAAGGTCTCTTTCCTTTCCATATGAAGTTAGTAATTGGTTTTTCCATGTCTTAAAAAGTTTGTTGATATCTAGATTGAGATTATGTTAAATATGTAGATTGTTTTAGGTAGTATTGACATTTCCACAGTATTCAGTCTACCTATCCATCAACACAGTAGGTTCTTCCATTTATGTTGTCTCTTGTAGTAGTGTTTTATCATTTTCTTTGTATAGGTCTTTTGTATCTCTAGTAAGGTTTATTCCTAGATATTTTATCTTTTTAGTAGCTATTGGAAATGTTATTGTTCCCCTTATTTCTTTATCAAAGGACTCTTTGTTGGTGTAGAAGAATCCAACTGAGTTTTGTATGTTGACCTTGTATCCTGCCACTTCACTGAACCACTCTCTATTAGTTCCAGTAATTTTTTTTATTGAGTCCCTTGGGTTTTCTATGTACAAGATCATATCATCTGCAAATATAGATAGTTTTAGTTCCTCTTTGCTAATTTGTATGCCTTTTATTTCTCCTTCTTGCCTTATTGCCCTGGCCAGGACTTCTATACAGTGTTAAATAGAAGTGGTGATAGAGGACATCCCTGTCTGGTTCCCATTTGTAAGGGGAATGCCTTGAGTCTTTCTCCATTATTAATGATGTTGGCCATTGGCTTTGCATGTATGCCTTTTATTATGTTGAGGAATTTCCCTTCTATCCCTATTTTGCTGAGAGTTCTGAACACGAATGGGTGTTGAATTTTATCAAATGCCTTTTCTGCATCAATTGATGTAACCATATGGTTCTTTTGTTTTTGTTGTTTATGTAGTGGATTATATTGATTATTATTATTATTATTTTATATTGAACCAACCTTGTACACCCGGTATGAATCCGACCTGATCAGGATGTATTAGTTTTTGATATGTTGTTGGATTCTGTTGGCTAGGATTTTGTAAAAGATTTTTGCATCTGTGTTCATTAGGGATATTGGTCTGTAGTTTTCCTTTTTAGTGGTGTTCTTCCCTTGTTTTGTTATTAGTGTTATACTTGCTTCATAAAATGAGTTTGGGAGTATTCTATCTTTTCCTATGTCCTGAAATAGCTTGAGTAGCATAGGTGTCAACTCTTCTCTGAATATTTGGTAAAATTCTCCAGTGAAGCCCTCAGGGCCAGGACTTTCCTTTGTGGGAAGTTTTTTTTTTTTTAAATAACCTGCTCAATTTCTTCTTCTGTTATAGGTCTATTCAAGTATTCTGTCTCTGAGTGGGATAGTTTAGATAGGTCTTGTGATTCTAGAAACTTGTCCATCTCTTCTAGGCTCTCAAATCTGTTGGAGTACAGTTTTTCATAATATTCTGTCAGTATCATTTGTATTTCAGTTGGTTCTGTTGTGATGACACCCTTTTCATTTGTAATTCTTGTGATCTGGATCTTCTCTTTCTTTTCTTTTGTTAGATTTGCCAGTGGTTTATGAATTTTGTTAATCTTTTCGAAAAACCAGCTTTTTGTTTTGTTGATTTACTCTATGTTTTTTTGTTATTGTTGTTTTCTGTTTCATTTATTTCTGCTCTGATCTTTATTATTTCCTTATTTCTAGCTACTGTAGGATTTTTTGTTTTTCTTTTTCTAGTTGATGTGTTAAAGTGTTGATTTTGTTTATTTCCTCTTTTTTGATGTATGCATTTATTGCTATAAACTGTTCTCTGAGTACTGCTTTTGCTGTGTCCCATAGGTTTTGGTATGAAGTATCTTCATTCTTGTTTGTTTTGAGAATTTTTTTTATTTCAGTTTTTATTTGTTCTATTACTCAGTAATTTTTGAGCAGTGAATTGTTTAGCTTACACATGTTTGATGTTTTTTCCTTGATATTCCTATTATTAATTTCTAATTTTATAGCATTGTGGTC
>NW_006921656.1:6086776-6126266 GCF_000298275.1 Orycteropus afer afer | reverse complement strand
ATTCCTATTATTAATTTCTAATTTTATAGCATTGTGGTCTGAGAAGATGCTTTGTAGTATTTCAATGTTTTTGAATTTATTGAGGGTTTTTTTTTTTTTTTTTATGTCCTAACATTTGATGTATTCTGGAGAAGGATTCATGTGCACTGGATGTTGTTGTTGTTATGTGCCGTCAAGTCAGACCCGACTCATAGCGACCCCTCCTTGGGTTTCCGAGGCAGGATCACTACGGAAGTAGATTGCCTCATCTTCCTTCCGAGGAGTGGCTAGTGGGTTTGAACCGCCAGCCTTCTGGTTAGCAGTCAAGTGCCTTATGCACTATGCTACCAGAGCTCCTTGTGCACTGGATAAGAAAGTGAATTGTGCTTTTGTTGGGGGAAATGCTCTGTATATGTCTATGAGGTCAAGTTGGTTGATTGTATTGTTGAGTTCTTCCATATCTGTGTTGAGTTTTTTTCTTGCTGATCTGTCCCTCCTTGAAAGTGGTGTGTTAATGTCTCCTACTACTATTGTAAAGTTGTCTATTGTCCTTTTAATTCAATTAATACTTGGTTCACATATTTTGGGACACTTTCATTTGGTGCATAAATATTTATTATCATAATGTCTTCTTTGTCCATTGACCCTTTAAGCATCATATAATGTCCTTCTTTGTTTCTTATGATGTTTTTCACCTTAATGTCTATTTCACCAGAAATTAATATTGCCACTCCTGCTCTTTTTTGATTACCATTGGCTTGGTATATTTTTTTTCCACCCCTTAACTCTTAATTTATTTTTATCTTTGTGTCTAAGGTGAGTCTCTTATAGGCAGCATATCGATGGGTCTTCTTTTCTTATCCAGTCTGCCACTCTCTTTCTCTTGATTGGTGCATTTAGTCCATTCACATTGAGTGTAATTAGTGATAGGTATGAATTGATTGCTGTCATTCTGTTGTGTTTTTTTGTCATGTTGTTGGTGTTTCCTTGGTCCATATACTTTTCTGTGCTGAGTTCGATTTTTTGTCAAATGCTTCCTCTCTTTTCTTCTTTATTGTTGGTTTTTTGCTTATTAAACCCATATGTTTTCCTTCCTTCTGGATTTGCTAGGGGGATTGTTAATTTTCTCTGTGGTTACCTTGGAGTACGTTCTTGTCTCTACATTTTTAGAACAGTGCATTCTATGAGGACATTGTCCTGTTTTCCTCTCCATTTGGAAGTTTGTACCTGGAAGTTTTATTCCCTCTGATAGGTTAGTTGCTGTTGTTATGTGCAGATTGGCTTCCTTGGTTTTTAGAGTATAATGTTTTATGGTCTTATTTTGAGTTTCTATTTCTGATTTCGTTTTAATGTTTATGTCATGTATCCTGATTTTGTTCATCTCTGTTGTTGGTTCTCTATTGGGAGGACATCCTTAAGCATTTCTTGTAGGGCTGGTCTGGTTTTCACAAAATCCCTTAATTTTTGTTTGTCTGGGAATGCCTTGATTTTGCCCTCATATTTGATGGATAATTTGGCTGGATATAGGATTCTTGGTTGGAAGTTCTTTGCCTTCAGTGTTTTATATATGCCATCCTTTTGCCTTCTTGCCTGCATGGTTTCTGCTGAGTAATCGGAGCTCAGCCTAACTGTTTGATTATTATTAGTAATATTTATTTTGTCCTGGGGAGCTCGCAAAGTTTTTTCTTTGTCTTTGGTTTTGGAGATTTTGATTATAATATGCCTCAGTATTTTTCTCTTGGGATCTATATTGTATGGGGTTCTATGAGCTTCTTGGACAAATATATTGTCTTCCTCCATGATATGGGGGAAGTTTTCTGTTAGTAGGTCTTCCACAATTTTCTTGGTGGTTTTTTTTTCTTTTTTTTTTTTTTGCATCTTTTTGTTCTGGAATTCCAATGAGGTATATGTTGTTTCTTTTCATGTCATCCCATGTAACTATTAGGTTTTCTTCATTTCTCTTAAATCTTTGTTCTGATTTTTCTTCCTACAGGCTGGTGTCTAAGGATTTGTCTTCTAGTTGGGAAATGCGTTCTTCAGCCAGTTCTGTCCTACTCTTTTGTGCTTCTACTGTATTGTGTAACTCTATAATTTTGGTCTTCATCTTCTGGATTTCTAACTGCTGTTTTTGTATGAGTTCTGATTGTGCATTAATCATGTTATTTTGTTCTTGAATGATTTTCCTGAGTTCTTCCAGAGAACTGTCTGTGTTCTCCTTGCTTCTGTTTGGGGTTTCCTTAGGATCTTGTAAAGCTTTATAAAATATCTTCTAAATTCCTTCTCAGGTAATTTTTTTGTCTCCACTTCCTCCATGTTTAGTGAGACCTTTGTTTGAAGTTTTGCTTCTAATGCCTTGTCCTGTTTTGTTGTTGTTGTTGTTTGTTTGATTTGAGGTTGCCTGTTTTTTCTTAGATATTTTGAGGTTGTCTTTAACTGTTGGTTATATATTGATTTGTTTTGCCTTGGTTTTATGATTTAATATTTTGAAAAGGTGGAGCTGGTGTATTTTATTTTATTTTTTGGTTATTAATTCAGGTGTGCTGGGTTGCTCTGCAGTTTTCTTTGTGATGATGGAATCATTGTGTGGAATGTGGATGCAGGTCTCTGTTTGTCATAAAGAGGGTTTCGAATTTGAGCTGGCAGGTATTATGTGGCTGAATGTGATTTTTCTATTGGGTGAGTGAGGGTATAGGTGGAGAAGGTGGGAGAAGAGAGAAGGAAGGGAAGCTCCAAGTTACCAGGGGCAGTTTCTAGGGTTTTGAGTGGGCTGCTAGTGATGATGTTGTACTGTTATTCACAGGCCCGCAGCTCAAGTTCAGCAAAGACTTCAGTTGTCGGGGGTTGTCACTTTCTGCCAGGTTCAGACACATGGAAAAACCCTGATCTCAAGGCCCTTCCATGCCAAAAAGCCAACCCAAGACAACTGCCCTGCTCTGCGATCCGCCGTGGGAGTTCCTCCCAGGGCCTGCCCACTTGCAGCACCAGTGATCTCTCTGCTTGGGTTTCAGTGGTGCTGGAGCCAGGGAAATAACTTCTTGCACCCCGCAGACCCAAGTTTACCGACAAAGTCAATGCCGGTCCCTCCATGCCAGAAAGCTGGCTCAGGACAGCTGTCCTGTTCTGCAATCCTCTGTGGGAGTTCCTCCCAGGGCCCACTCACTTGAGGCATTAATGGTCTCTCTGCTGGGGTTTCAGTGGTGCTGGCGCAAAGAAGTGCCTGCTCGCACCCAACAGACCTAAGTTTACCAATAAAAGCAGGTGCTGAAGGTAGATCTGTGGAGTAACCACTGGTACACTGGTGCAGTGCACCTTCTTCCCTAACCCAGGGAGGTCTCTGATGGGCCTTCTCACGTGCAGGTCAGCGCTCCCCCAGGAAGGTCTCCGATGGCCTTTCTCATCTGCAGGTCGGCATTCTGTAGGGTTGATTCCCCTTTTTTTGTTATTTTTTCCCCCTGCCCCTTTCTCCTTTCTAATCCTATTCCCCTGAGTTTGGCACACTCTGACTCATTGAGCTGTTCAGGGCACCAGAATCCCTATTTCAAACTGCTGTGTCTATTTTTTCAGGCACTATCATGCTAGAGGGAATTAGCATGAGGACTATTGACCAGATGCCATTTTGAATGCCCCCCCCCTTTTTTTTCCTTCTTACCTCTAATTATATGTAGTTGGAACCACTTTTGTAGGATTGGAGAAGGCTCTCATTGGAAATGATGTGGAATGCCCTGCAGTGTAGGCTGAAAAGAAGAAACTGGGGCTCCACTGACATTTCCCACCTGTCTGTGCTGGGGAAACCTTATTAGATTGTTACAGCCTCAGCAGATAAGTGTGAGGATCATTTTTATTTATATATGTTTGCTTGACATTTCCTGTCATAGATTTCAGTTGTAAAGAGAGTTATAAATGCAGTTTCTGCAGGCTGTTCATACTGCACTGTGTCTGGCTTATTTCACAGGGGCCTACTGAGACCTGATTCCAAAAGGTCTTGTTATTGGATAGAGGTCCACTCCTTGTTAGCTGCAGCCCAGATAATTCTTGACTGACATTCTGGAACAGCTCCAGTTACCCACACTGGTCAGGAAGCAGGGCTTCAAACCGGTTCAGTCTGGTTTGATCCCTTGCTGAGACTAGACATTACCATCCCAGATACACTGAATCGGAAACTACATTTTAACAAGCTCCCCAGGTGATTCATATATATGCATGTGTGTGTGTGTGTATATGTATATATAAAACTACATATATATAATTATATATATAAGAATATATGTATATGTGTGTGTGTGTGTGTGTGTGTATTGTTGTTGTTGTTGATGTGCCGTCGAGTCAGACCTGACTCATAGCGACCCCTCCTTGGGTTTCAGAGGCAGTATCACTACGGAAATAGATTGCTTCATCTTCCTTCTGAGGAGTGGCTGGTGGGTTTGAACTGCCAGCCTTCTGGTTAGCAGTCAAGTGCCTAAGGCACTACGCTACCAGAGCTCCTAAATATATAGATACAGATATATAGATACACACACACACACACACACACACACGGGAAACCCAAGGAGGGGTCGCTATGAGTCGGGGCTGACTTGACGGCAAATAACAACAACAACAACATATCTATATATATCATTATATATATAAGACTAACTTGGGGATGTTGTTAAAATGTGGATTCTGATTCAATCAACCTTTTGGTTATCAACCTAACACTGAACCATTGCACAACCAGGTCTCCTTTCACACACATATGTGTGACATATGTGTGTATACTTACGTATGTGTGTATATAAGGACCCTTGGTGGTGAAGTCGTTCAGTGCTTGGCTGCTAACTGAAAGGCTAGTGGTTTGAACCCACCAACCACATCACAGGAGAAAGATGGGACATCTGCTCCTATAAAGATTATAGCCTTGGAAATCCTATGGGATTGTTCTACTCTGTCCTATAGGGTCTCTGTGATTCAGAATTGAATCACTGGCAATGGGATATGTGTATATATGTATGGTGTGTGTAATCCCTTTTTATGATCCAGACTGTTCTAAGCTTGTGGGATATGATGTAGAACAAAAGCAAGCAAAAAGGCTTTCCTCTGTTGTAGCTTACATTCTTGTGGGGTTGGGGAGTAGAAGTCATAAGCTTCTTTAAACCACTATGTCAATCAATCAATAAATGGTATAATGTCAGATAGAGATGAATGTAATGAAGAAGAAAGCAGAGTGGTCTTGGAGAATGACAGTGGTGGCAGGAGGCTGGCAGGAGGAGAGAGGTTGTTTTAGATAGGGTGGCTGGGCATGGCTTCTGTGAGAAGGCCAAATTTCACAGGAAATGTGTGAACTGAGAGAGTAGATCATACAAAGGAGTGTTCTAAGGAGAAGGAAGAACAAGTAGAAGGGTCCTGGAGTGGGAACTTGCTTGACACTTTTAAATCAAAATAAATAAGTTATGTGCACTGTCCTGTGGCTGGAGTGCAGTGAGGAGGGGGGCAGTAGGAGGTGAGTAGGCAGAGTCAGGCAGGGCTAAGATGACATAACGAGACCCAACACCTTGCAACACATTTTGAGGCTTTGTATTTTATTCAGATCATAATGGTTTTGAGCAGGAAAATGACATGAAAAAATGTATATTTGGAAAGAACTCACTGCAATTTGGCTATTGAGGAGAAAAGTTGTAAGAAAAGAACCAATTCAGAGGCTATGACAATGATTCAGGTGAGATGGCATAAGAGTGGTGCAGATGAGATAGCTGTGACAGTGAAGCTGGTGAGATGGCTTGGACCAGGGCAGCAGTAATGGAAGTGGTGAATAGATGTTCATACTGGACATGCATTCAAGGCCTTATTGTGAGTGCAGCACCTCTTCCAAATGTCTGCCATTTAATTCAAGATAGAAAACAGGAGGACTTTGTGTTTTTGAGTACTTTATCTATGCAGACTAATTTAATCTAGTTCAGTAGACAATCTCCATTTTTTAAATATAATTTAATTTTTTTATGAGAAAAAGTAAACTTAAATAGTTAATTCTCAAAGTGTTATCTTGTGTTAGTATAAAGGAAATATCACTAGTGTATAGCCTTAATAAACAATTTTATTCTTTCACCTTTAGGAGGCTACAAGTCCAAATTCAGAGTGATAGTTCTTGAGAACTTCTCTCTCCTTCTTGGCTCATATTTAAGAATGAAAGTCCTTGTCTCCTTTCAGTACTTGTGGACCTTGTGTTCCTTGGAGGTCTCCATGTGTCTTGGCATCAATGTACCACTGAGTCTAGGAGGTTCTCAGCACAGGGACCCTGGATTCAAAGGATGCACTCTGCTCCCCGCTCTTCTTTCTTAGTTACAGTAGGTTCCTCTCATCTCTGCTCACTTGTTGAAAGAAAGAAAGAAAAAGAGAGAGAGAGAGAGAGAAGAAAGATTGACTTGATTTACAACCTAATCCTGTAAATTGCTTTCTGCCTCATTAGCATAACTGCCTCTAATCCTGCCTCATTACCATCATAAAGATGAGGATTTACAACACATGGGATAATTACATTAGATCACAAAATGGAGGATAATTACATAACACTAAGAATCATGGCCCAACCAAGGTGACACATATTTTTTGGGGACACAATTCAGTCCATAAGAAGGTTATAAGGCAAGTCATGAGCCAGGTCTATCAAAATGTGTTTTACTTCTACTATATAATATCTCAGGAAACTGAAGTATTACCTCACAGGAATATAGACTGAATGTGGGGTGTATTTAAATAGAGGAACCAAGGATGATTCTTATTTTGACCTTGGGTACCCAGGTCAAAATAAGAAATGTGACCAAATATAGAGATGGGAAGACAGGAGAGTAATGATTTGTGGGGAAGATGTTGAGATGTTCATTTGGGGCATACTAAATGTGAGCTTTCTATTAGATATTAAAATGCAAATGTTAACTGGACAATTCCCTAAAGAAAAAGTAGATATTCACAGAATTGTCAGGTGAGGGAGAAAAAATTGACCATCAGCTTTGTTTATATGGTGTTTAAAGAGATAGTGGGAGCTCTGGTAGCATAGTGGCTAAGGCACTTGAATGCTAACCAGAAGGCTGGCGGTTCAAACCCACCAGCCACTCCTCGGAAGGAAGATGGGGCAATCTACTTCCGTAGTGATACTGCCTTGGAAACTCAAGGAGGGGTCGCTATGAGTCGGGTCTGACTCGACGGCACATAACAACAACACAACAACAGAGAGATAGTATTGAGTAAATGCTTGTAAGAAGTATCACGGGATAGAAGAAGAAGCCCAAGGACAGGAAGCAGAAGAGGACCCAGGAGGGGAACCGAGGAAGAGTGGTGAGTGCGATCAAGAGAGTACCAGGGGTGTTGGCTACCCTACAAGTCACGGGCTTTCAAAAGCAGAGCGTGACCATCTATGTCAAAATGGGCTGGTGGAACACATTAAATAGAAAGTGAGAATCAGTAATTAGACCTGACAATATGGAAGGCATTGTTGATGTTGAAAAGGCTGCTTAAGTGAAATGTTGACGTTGGAAAACTGAATGGAGGAGGCAAAGTGAGAACAGACGTAAGGAAGCAGAGACCATGAACACAGCAACATTTTCAAAAAGTCTATGAATTCTGCACAGAAAATAGGAAAAGAACTTTCAGTTTTCAAGTACACACAATATTGTTGTTGTTGTCATGTGGTGCCAGGTCATCTCCGTCTTATAACAACCATATGTACAACAGAATGAAACATTGCCCGGTCCTGTGCCAGCCTCACAATCCCTATTACACCCTTCTGACAACATGACTAAAGTAGGTGAGATGAAGTTTGGCCATTCTTGCTTCCAAGGAGCATTCTGGCTGCACTTCTTCCAGGACAGATTTGTTAGTTCTTTTAGCAGTCCATGGTACCTTCAGCATTCTTTTCCAACACTACAACTCAAAAACATAAACTCTTCTTCAGTCTTCTTTATTCATTATCCAGCTCTCACATGCATATGAGGCAATTGAAAATACCATGGCTTGGGTGTGTAGACTTCAAGGAGATATCTTTGCTGGTCTTTTGCAACAGATTTGCCCAATGCAATACATTGTTTGGTGTCTTGACTGCTGCTTCCATTGAGGTTGATTATACAACCAAGTATACGATGTCTTTGACAACTTTAGTCTTTTCTCCATCTATCATGATGTTGTTTATTGGTTCATTTGTGAGGATTTTTGTTTTCTTTACATTGAGGTATAATCCATACTGCAGACTATAGTCTTCAGTCTTCATCAGTAAGTGCTCCAATCATCAGCCAGCATTTTCAGCAAGCAAAGTTGTGTCGTCTACACATCTCAGGTTGTTAATGAGCTCTCCTCCACCTCTAATGCCATGTTCTTCTTCATATAGTCCAGCTTTTCGGATTATTTGCTCAGCATACAGATTGAATAAGTGTGTTGAAAGGATACAACCCTGACACACTTCCTTTCTGATTTTAAACCATGCAGTATCCCCATGTTCTGTTTGAACAATAGCCTCCTGGTTTATGTACAGGTTCCTAAAGAGTACGATTAAGTGTTCTGGAATTCCCATTCTTCTCTATGTTATCCACAATTTGTAATGATCAACACAATCAAATGCCTTTGCATAGTCAATAAAACACAAGTAAACATCTTTCCAACATTCTTTGCTTTGATCCAAGATATGTCTGACATCAGCTATGATATCCCTCACTTCACATTCCCTTCTGAATCCACCTTGCATTTCTGGAAGTTCTCTGTCAATATACTGCTCCAACCATTTTTGAATTATCTTCAGTAAGATTTTACTTGCGTGTGATATCAATGATATTGTTCAATAATTTCCACGGTCTGTGGGATCACCGTTCTTTGGAATGGGTACAAATATGGATCTTTTCCAGTTAATTGGCCAGGTAGCTGTCTTCAAAATCTCTTGACATAGCCAAGTTTGTGCCTGCAGTGTGGCATCTGTTTGTTGAAACATCTCAGTGGGTATTCTGTCAGTTGCCGGAGCTTTGTTTCTTGCCATCTCCTTCAGTGCAGCTTTGACTTCTTCCTTCTAAATCATTGGTTTTTGATCACATGCCACCTCCTGAAATGGATGATAATCTTTCAGTTCTTTTGGTACAGTGACTCTGTGTATTCCTTCCATCTTCTTTTGATGTTTCCTGCATGATTCTACATAATGCCCATGAAATATTTCAATATTGCATTTCAAAGCTTAAATTTTTTCCTCAGTTCTTTCAGCTTGAGAAATGCCAAGTGTGTTCTTCCCTATAGACAAATTTAATCTCCTTTAGTAGATAATATCCTTTTTTTTTTTTTTATGAGAAAAAGTAAGCTTAAGTAGTTAAGTTTTCAACCCAAGGTCATAAGGTGAGTCATAAGCAGACCTATATGACACTTTATTTTATTTTCACTACAACATTTCAGGAAACTGAAATATTATTTTGCAGGAATATACTTAGATGAGTGAAGACCACGGATCAGATTCCTTCCATCTCTCATTCATATCTTGTTCATTCTCATATTTACTTTCACATCTCATTCATCCCAGAGGTTAATGACCATCTATAGTCAGATTGACATGACTTGAGAAAGGACATCACAGATACTTTTGGATTTTTTTTTTTAAATAAATGTAATTCTATTTCCCCTCCCACTTTATCATTCTTTCCCTTTTGATTGTGAACAAACAATGTGCTGATTCATCTGCAATACCCTTTCTACTTTAGCTTTCACTCGGTGTCTCAGGAATGGAACCCTCAGAATTACGAGACAAAAGCAAGTCTTTTCAGGAGCTGTGGCTCCCCAAATATTGTGCACAGTGGCAAGCTGGACCTTAATGGTTCCTCATAGCACATTGTGCCAACAGCTCATGGACCAAGTAGTCCCTAAGCAGTAGTATTCCCTGACTTGATGGATCGTTATAGTTTCTTTATAGTCTTTTGAGTCAATGGTGTGGGAAGAATGGCCTATCATTTTAGCCCCTTGGGAAAAGAGCTATTTTGTCTCCCCAATGAAACTACCTGCCATTTTACCTATGTCCACCATTTTAGGCTTCCTCCCTCAGGTTCTAATTCCTGCACTGTGCTACAACACCTAGAAGCCACAGAGTTTGATTGCTTATCAAGGCTATCACTGCTACCTTAGAATTCTCCAGCGTATTTGTGGTATGGAGGAAAGAGCACCAGGCTGAAAAAAGGAATATCTGGTGGTGGGTGGGAGTCTAGTCATTCCAATAGCTTTATGATATTAGAAGAATGACTATTTTATTATTGATTAATTGATTTATAGATATAAATACATACACAACCACACGTGCTTGCATGTGTTTATCTGTGTGTACGTGCACCCCACACACACACACATATTATTTGTACACTCAAGCCCATAGTATCATAATGCTTGACTCCTAGCACCCTAACAGGGATGCATTCAGGCTAATCCTTCTTTATCTAAATGTTTATTACATGTGGATGGTTCCTGCCTACTCCACAGGGCCAGTGGGAGACCTGACAGAGACAGTAGTGTGAGAGTACAGTAGATAGCTAAAGAAGTACATGCATATTACATGTAAATCATTGATGTAGTCACTCTTAATACAGTGGCCCAGTAGAAATTTCTTCAATAAATATTTCTGTAAATCTATCATCTGCCTACAAATATGGAAGGTACTAAAAATAAGGGGCCACATGCTAAAGGATCTCAAGGGTTTTGATGAAAGAGATCTTGATTAAAGCCAGAAAATGTTACCATGTTTGTTTTAACATAATTCTAATAATTCCTAGGATAAAACCTCTTTTTGTAATAGTGGCATGTTGTTGTTATAATGTGCCATCAAGTCGACTCTGACTCATACCTACCCATACATATGACATATGGGGCAGTTGAACTGCCCCATAGGGTTTTCTTGATTGTAAGCTTTTATAGAAACAGATCACCATGGCTTTTCTCCATGGAGCTACTGGATGGGTTTGAACCACCAACCTTTCTGTTAGCAACCAAGCACCTAACTATTGCACCACTAGGGCTCCTTGATAGTGACATAGTGGCAGGTACAAAGGCTCTGCTTTTAGGCATGGCATAGAAGTTGGTTCCTCTCCAAAGCAGGATCAGATTCAGGTGAAAGACCTAGAGTTTCAGGTGGTAGGAGCCTCTGACTTGTCATAAAGAGGAAATCGGGTAGTTTAGGGCAGCCTTTGAGCTGGGTTCATGCTTTTAAGCCATCAGGTAAATATTTCTTTGAGTGCCCTCTTGTAACAATAAAAATAACAGCTCTTCACCATTGTCAAGTGTTTTTCACTCTATCTAGGACTCTCACACAATTAGCTCAGTCATTGCTCATGAAAACCCTATGGTCTTTTCTCACAGATGAGGAAGCAATCTCAGAATTATGAAGAGCCTTCAAAGTGCTTAAGCTAATAGTGAAGATGGAACTTGAACTTAGTTCTTTTTGCTACTGCTTTTAAAAGCCACACATATTTGAATGACTTCCTTGAACTTCCAGATGGCTTCCTAAACGTGCCTCATCATTAGACTCACTTGGTAGGTTGGAGATTTGGTACGCTGGTTGACGATGGTGGTATCACTGGCCCTGGGTGTGTGTGGAGGCATCCTGCTGCCCCAGACATTGACCTGTTACTTACTAGACCTGAGTAAGTCAGAGTGTCCAGGGAGTTGGGTGGCTGGGTAAGAAGGGGTGCCCCGGGGCTTGGACTGAGGCTATTTACCAGATGGATTTATTTTACTATCTTAGCGAATAATAGAACCATTCCAGAGAGAGCTGAAGTAATATCAACCCTTCCTAGGAAAGTTTTTAATAATACAAATTCCAGACCCCTACTCTGAAGGTTTAGTGAAGTAGGTCTTCAGTAAAGCCAGAAACTATGTTTGTATGTTTATTTTATTACAGTTCTAGTAGATTCCTGGGGCCAGACATGCTTTGGGAGTAGTGACATAAGTGTTAATTCTAAAATCAGATTGCCTGTATGAACCTCAGTTAGGCAACCACTGGCAAATTACTAAACCCTTTTAAGCCTCAGTTTCTTCATCTGTAAATTTGGGACAATTAAAGTGACTATCCCACAGGGTTCTTCAGAGGATCAAGGTTAACCAATCTCCATTAAATGGTAAGCAAAGTTACTGCTGGATCCCTGTGAGCAGCCAATAAACATGAGTCATAAAAACATAATGTTGGCTGTATACATGCCTGTCTCCTGTCCACATTCCTGGAGAGTCCTTTGAAGCTGCGTTTCACATGTGAAGATGCTATGCTGTCCTCTAATCACTGTGGAATACGAATTGAAGTAATGGTTCTCAAACTCAGAGAACCTGGGGTGAAAGATTTTGTTAACACCCCCCTTTCAGAGAGAAGTACTTATGTACCAGCAAACAAACTCCCTCAATAATTGTTGGGAAGTCTACACGTACCTGATTCCTTGATTTATTCGATCTGGAAGACACTTTTAGGAAGAAATTAGTATCCCATATAATTTTAGAGTTGAGGAGCTTGAAAGCTAATCCAAGAGGGGGAGATGTGTTAGGTTGGGTTCTATGGTTTGCAGAATAACCCCCACCCCTAAGAAGCCTACTCTTACCTTCCATGAGAGAAACCTGGGTTGTATTGCTGGCCAATGCACTTCATGCACAGGGTCTCAGAAAGCAATCTTTCAGCAGATGGGAGATGGAAGACCTGCCCATCTCTGTGGCTCTTTGCCTCCCTCTTGCAGATCTAGACTGTCAGGACTTTAGATGTCTAGGCTCTGGGCTGAGGCTGTTAAGATGATTTCTACCATATGAGAGGAGTCTGTGAGTGGGGAGAACTAGGACTGTAAACATTTTAACGCTCTTGTGACCCATAGGACATATATTGCCCACCAACATTTCCAGCCTCTCAGGTTTCTTGGGAAGATGCTGTCCCACTTGTACCACTTGCTACCATCTGTCAGGGACCTGTATAAACTGTGACTCTGAAGAAAGAGGCCTCACGAATCGTACCACCAGAGTATACTTGGGACATATGTATTCCACATAATTGCATCAATGTACATATTACTGCAAACATTTTTTCCTTGATTTCAGCATGCTTTCCATTATTGAAAACACATGGTGTCAACAAAAAGTCAAAGCAGAAAAAAATTCAGTTATGAGAGGTTTAACACCAAAACCAAACCCACTGCCATAGAGTCAGTACTGACTCGTAGCACCTCTAGACGACAGAGTGGAACTGTCTCATAGGATTTCCAAGGCTGTGATCTTTACAGAAGCAGAATGCCTCATCTTTCTCCCTCAGAGTGCTGGTAGGTTCACACTGTCAACCTTTTGGGTTAGCATCTGAGTGTCTTAACCACTGCACCACCAGAGGTAGTTATGAAAGGGTTAAAGTAAACCATACTTTGAAAAGCAAGATTACTGAATTGTTTGTGACTCTGTATGTTCCTTTTTTGCTTAATGCTCAGCCCTTAATAAACTTGGTGTTTCAGCCTACTTTCAACTCTATGGTTATTATACTTTGTCCAGAGGATCGAAGAAGCAGCACTGAGGTCAGTGTGGGGGTAAAGGCTGAGATGTGAGAGCCCTCACAGAATGATGTCTTTCAGGGACAACTTCAAGGAGATGAGTTTAATCTTAACACAGAGTTTGCCATTGGCAGTCTTGAGCTTGTGGTAGTTGTGTGTCAACTTGGCTGGGCCTGGTCTTGAATGGCTGTGCAGCTGGATGTAGTTATTCTTCATGATGAGACTGATAATCAACTCCATTGCGGAATCTGTTGTGAACAGCTGAGTAGTTGCCTTAGGGATGTGGTGTGCTTCCAGTGTACAAGGAGAAGCTTTGGGAATGGCCTGGAGCTTTTGGCACACTTGGACCTTACCACTGGGCTGAACCTTCATCTCAATGGCCTGCCATGTTGTATGCTGATCTTGGGACTGTTAATGAACTTGAATTAGTGGCCTGCCATGTTTCTTGATAATTTTGGGACTGTGCTGTTTTACTAATCAAACTTGGGTTTGTCAGCCTTGGCAACCAGCAGCTGCCTGAAGTTAAGAGCTTCAGTGGGCAGGAGCAAGAGGAAGAGCTGAAGCCCAAGGTCAAGGGCTTTCACCCAGCCCCCTAGATCTGGCACTTTGAACTTGGACTTCTAGCCTCCCAAACTGTAAGAGAATACACTCCTGTTTGTTGAAGCCATTCACTTGTGGTATGTCTGTTAGAGCAGCACCAGAGAACCAAAACAGAGCTGTACCCTGAGCCCAGCCACTCGCCCTCTTTGGTTAGTTTGAAAATACTTGGAAATAGAGATGGAAGGGAAAGCATGAGGCATTCACAGACAGTGAGTCCAGGAAGGAGGCAGGAGCTGAGGGCTAAGCTGAAGGGCTTAACTGAAAGCAGTTCATTCACCCCTCTTCCTGTCGCCTAGTTCCTGCCTGCCTCCCTCACCTTTGGATCCTGCAAATCTCTGCCCAGATGCCCTCTTCTTATTATGAATGAACATTTCTCTTTGTAAACATTTTTGCCAAATCTTTCTATGCTAATCTCCCTGCCTATCATGCATGGGTAATAAGTCGTTGCAGAGTTATGATGTGTAAGCCCAGAAATGTATAATGTAGTTTGAGCAAAGAAAATACATAGAGCTATTTGCTACTCATTGGGCAGGATTACAGTGTGCACCAGACATTCAGAATATTTAGAAGTCTTGGAACTACAGGTAAGGATCCAACCAGGTCAACATGGAATTTCTTCTTACAGAATAAAGTCAAGCAAAGCCAGGGAATTTCATCAGGAGGCAGCGTCTTTGATAGGATATGGAAATCAGTAGCTCTGTTGTCTCTGAAATAATTTTGCATTTTTACTCACCTCAGGTAGCTTAGTGCCTAAGATACTTGACTGCTAACCAGAAGGCTGGTGGTTCAAACCCACCAGCCACTCCTCGGAAGGAAGGTTGGGCAATCTACTTCCAGAGTGATACCACCTCGGAAACCTAAGGAGGGGTCTCTATGAGTCGAGTCTGACTCGATGGCACATAACAAGAACAATACTCTACTGGTGGATGCAGCCAGCCAATGAAAGAGATCAGAAAACACTCCAAAAACCCAAACGTGCTGCTGTTGAGTTGATTTGACTCATGGTGACCCTTCCTTGGGTTTCTGAGGCGGTATCTCTATGGAAGTAGATTGTCTAATCTTCCTTCCGAGGAGTGGCTAGTGGGTTTGAACCACCAGCCTTCTGGTTAGCAGTCAAGTGCCTCAGGGACTATGCTACCAGAGCTCCCTAGAGAACACTAGGGTGGTATTAAGTATTTTTCTGTGAACCCCTGCACTTTGTACCCATGGATGTGATTCTGTTTGGAAACAGGATTTTTCTTTTGTTATGTCAGTGAGATCATGCCCTTGTAGAGTGGATCCTAGACCTAATCACTCCTAAGTTATAAAAAGGGCAGAGTAAATGTAGTGACATACACTCGAGGGAAGACAGACACCATATGAGGTCATCTAGAAGCCAGTAAAGCAAAGGAACCAAGGAATACCTCTAATAACTTACAAGGAAGGAATCAACATGGCCAGGACCTTGATTTGGACTTCTAGGCTCCAGACTGTGAAACAGTAAATTTATGCCTTTTTGTGAGCAATGATGAGATGAAGATTCCAGAACCCATCATAGGAAGAAGCTGTGCTAGACAATGTATTTAAGACCTAGAAAAATAAGGCAGCAATGGAACCTGAGTCCAGGGGACTTGGCATGAGTCCTTGGAGGCAGCTGTGCTCAAAGCCAACTTCCACTTACTTTTGCAGTTTTTTCTCGAGAATTTGCAATGGGTTTTTCACACTTGCAATCAGAGTTCTTATTAAGGAAGAACAAAGCACAACAAAATTCATACTAGTGAAATGTCTTGCTTAAGACCATAAAGTTGGTAGTAGGACAGTTAGGGGTTAACAGAGTCATTGGTTTGACTCAGAGGCCTGTGCTGTTCATGATGCTGCTGCCAAGTGAGATAATTAAGGTAGAAGGAAAATGAGTGCCCTGAGAACTCAGAGGAAGAAGCAGCTTTGTGAAGAAGTCATGAAGGATTGATAGTGCTTTGATAAACTACGACGAGTAGAAGTTCTTTGGCATTTTTGTTGCTGTTGTGCTATCCTGTCCTTGATGATCATAATTAAACTTGTCTCTTTTTGTGGGAGGGATGCCATTCTAAGGACAAAGCCATGGGTCATTAACATCCCCAGAGGCAAGCTACATAACTGGTGTGTATGTTAATCACCGGATTTTGAGCTGATCAAGGCCACGCAAGAGCAGTTTGGTTGAGTTTTTGATTCATTACAAGGAGAAGCCCAACTTCCATCACAGATTTACTAACTCCTTAATAATTGTGCCTAATTTTACTTTATATCCTCGATATCTACCATAGTGCCTGGCACATAGAATGTTCTCAATAAATATTTATTAAATGAATGCATGAATTAATTAATTTTACAAGGGGCACAACCTCCAAACATCTGTTTCTCATCTGTGTGCTATCAATTTCTCCCGAGTTCAGATAGTACCAACTGATAAATGACCTCTTTGATGCCTCCACTATAGATCATAGGACACCTGTTTCCTAGGAGAGCAAAGTCTAGTTTCCTAATAGCCCACATTCCTTTTACACTCAGAAGAGCAAGGGTGGGCTGCTTTCCTAAAAGCTCATGGGTAATGATATGTTCTCTCTTCATGATGAAAACAGGGCAGCAGACTTAAAATATAAATAATGACCTGAAAGCAAGATAATTTGGAACCATTTCATAGCTGATGAGCCATTATTCCTCCCTATCATCAATGCATCTAAAACAGCTCTCCTATCACCTTGTTCAACCTCCACCATAAAATTAATTACCTCTGGATAGACCCCATTTAATTGCTCATAAAATTGATCTTACTTTTCAGATTTTATGGCAACTAGTATGTCATCAACAAAAGTGCCTAGAATAAATGGGATGCTCATGATCTATCTTGGAATAAAATAAAATAAACCCATGATAGATGTAGGAGCCTTCAGCACTCATGTCTCTTGTAATGAAATGGGCACTTGTAGACAACACACAGTAACTCTAAAGAGCTTTCCTGGGAAGTATCTTCCTTTTCAAAAATAAACAAAAATAAAAATAATACTAGGAAATTGCTTTGTTTCTCTTAGAACTTTCATTGCATTTCATTTCAAACAGTAGTGACAGCTGGCTATCATTCATTTGTTTGTTCATTCCTGGAGGAATTGTGGTTGTGGGCAGAATCTGGGATTTGAAGATAGAAGAAGGAGAACCTGCATTCTAACCTTGCTTCCTTCATGTAATAACTGTTAGCGTCAGAAAACAAATACCTTCTCTCTGAGTCACAGATTCATCTTCTGAAAATTTAGTGTGGTAGTATTTATTTCATAGGCCGTTACTAGATTTAAATAAGATGATAAATACAAAATATCTAATAAAGTTTCTGATGAAAAGAAGATGTTTAATCAATGTTAGATGCCATTGCATCATTACTGCTGCTATTAATCAACCACCCAGGACATAACCATGGAGTGAGGCAGTGTGATAGAAAGAGTGTGGGTTTTGGTAGATCACTGTTTGCATCTCGACAATAATTGATAATTTACCCTCGAGTGAGCTGTTTAATCTCTCTCATTCTTCATTTCCTTGGGTATAAATGGGAATACCAACACTTCCAGGGCCAGGTGAGATGGTTGATGAGAGAGAGCCCAGCCCAACACTTGTTGTAGAGATCTCACACTTCTGGTAACCTTGACTTTAGCCTCTATTTCTTCTCCTTCTCCCACTCTGAATGGTGGGGCTGAGATGTGTGGGCAAAGAGCTGGGCAGAGGGGAAGAGTTCATGCAACCCAAAGAACTAAGAATATTGATGTTTTGAGGGTAGAGGAGCCTCAGAGGTATTAGCAAGTGTTGTGGATTGAATTGTGCTGCTCCAAAATATATGTTGGAATACGAACTCCTGTATCTGTGGATTTAACCCTATTGGGAATAGAGTTTTTCTTTATTAAGTTAATGAGGCCATATCAGTGTAGGGTGTCTCTTAAGCCAATCACTTTTGAGATATAAAAGAAGTGATTAGACACAGAGAAACCAAAACCAAACCCACTGCCATCAAGTCCATTCAAGGCTGTAAATCTTTATGGAAGTAGATTGCCTCATCTTCCTCCCACAGAGAAGCTGGTGGGTTTGAACCATTGACTTTCTGGTTAGCAGCCAAATGCCTTACGCATTGCATCACCAGAAGCAAGCACAAATTGGGGTAAGGATAGATGCCACATGCAGACCTAAAAGGAACACCAAGAATACTAGAAAAGCTGAGACGAGGGAAATCTAGAGTGGACAGAACCTCCCCTTAGAGCTGGTGCCCTGAACTCAGACTTCTAGCCTCCTAAAGTGTGAAAAAATAAGTTTGTTTGTTCTTGCCACCCACTTGAGGCACTAAGAAACAAAGATAGTGAACAACCTCATGAAGATTGAATGGTGAATAGGGTTTCTAGGATCTAGTCTGTAAAAGATTATGAAGATGCAACAGAGTCCTTCGAACCTCATAGGACAGAGCCACGGAGGAGAATGAGCATGTGTGAGAGGCAGGGAGAATTTGAGACATATTCTTACTTAGGTATGGCTTCCCAGGCTTGAAAAACTCAATTCACCTTCTGAGGTCTCAATTTTATTGGGGGTATGCCTTAACATAACAATACTTTCATCAAAGGCTTGTTGAGAAGATCATGCGAAGTAATACTTGCTGACTCTTAAGTGTAGTGTTCCCACCTCTTTGGCTGAGACCAGCTGATGGCAGGGACAGGGATTAAACAGGTGCTCCAGGAAGACCTGTTCTATGAGTTGAGACAACTTTGGAGGATAAGACTTGTGTCTTCCCAAAAGTATCCCTGGCAAAATTCTATTGCATCACCATGCCACCAACTCCTTTTAAGTCTACATTTTGTGTCAGTCGTATAACCAGTTATTTTTCCATGGTGTTCTGTTTCCACTTTATTTTGGATTGTGACATCTGTTCAATTCATGCCTCATGAAGCAGAAAAAGTACCATTTTAACATCCTGTTACACATGCATTGTCTCATTTAAACTCTATATGTGTCCTGGGGGCTGTATTGACCCTTACACAATAGATGAGAAACCTAAATTTCAGAGAGGTTAACAGGGGCCCCATATGTAATAAGCCAGAAAGTAGATGTCTTGAGGAAAGGGTTTTGCCTGTCGTGTTCACTTTTGCATCACTGCACATAGAACAACGCCTGGCACATAGTATGTGCTCAAGTATTTTTCCTGTATGAATAAACAATATCAGGGATTTACAGAGATATCTCTGTAAATTCTATACCAGGGCATTTCAATGCCAATCCTATTGGCATATGGGGCTGTATAATTCTTTGTTATATGGGGATGTCCTATGCATTTTAGGATGTTTAGCAACATCTCTGACCTCTGTACCCTGGATGCCAGTAGACCTCCTCTCCCCTAGTTGTGACAATCAAAAAGGGGTATAATCATCCTGGCTGAGACCCACTGCTATACACTGGTGTTTCCCCACAAGGGTCTGCAGAGACAGGTAGGAAAGTGGCTTAGGGTACCAAGTCATAGGGATGAGAGGAGGCAAATGGCCTAACTACCTGTTTTGGTTACTTCTTCCTGCCCCTCTAACAGAAATACCATGGGTAGAATGGCTTTAACAAACAGAAGTTTATTCTCTTAAAGTCTTGGAGGCTAGAAGTCCGAGTTCAAAGTGCCAGATCAAGGGGTTGGGTGAAAGCCCCTCAACCTTGGACTTCAGCTCTGTCTCTTGCTCCTGGCCTGTTAGAGCTAGAGGCATATCTTCACTCAGACAACTGCTGACTGCTGAGCCTAACAAGCCCCAGGTCGACAAACAAAATGGCACAGTCCCAATGTTACCAAACCACATGGCAGGCCATTGATTCAAGTCCATTGAAAGTCCCAAGGTTAGCAGAGCATGGCAGGCTGCTGAACAATGATATGGCTATATGCAGGGTTCAAGCATGCCATAAGCTAGAGACCGTTCCCCAAGGCTTCTCCTTACATACCGGAAGCACACCACATCCGTAAGGCAGTTACTCAGCTGCTCACAGTAGATTTTACCATGGAGTTGATTACCAGTTTCATCATGGGGAATATTACATCCAGCTGCCCAGCCACTCAA
Source organism: Orycteropus afer afer (assembly GCF_000298275.1). Lineage (NCBI taxonomy): Eukaryota > Metazoa > Chordata > Mammalia > Tubulidentata > Orycteropodidae > Orycteropus > Orycteropus afer. The sequence continues at coordinate 6,106,129 of NW_006921656.1, read as the reverse complement.
AACCAGGCCCAGCCAAGTTGACACATAACCTTAACCACAGTACTACCTTAGAGATAGGTAGTATGCTGTTCAGTTAATTTTGACTCCTAGCCACTCCATACATGTTAGAGTAGAACTTTGCTCTGTAGGATTTTAAAGACTGCTTTTTGGAAGTAGATCGCCAGGCCCTTCTTTTGAAGTGCCTCTGGATGGACTTGAACCTCTGACTTTTGATTAAGAGTCTAGTGCTTATTAACCTTTTGCTCTACCCAGGGACTGCAGAGATGTGGTGTACAATCTAAAGTGAAAATAGAGGTTTTTTAACTCATTCAATCCATAGAGGTGGAAGAAAATAACCCTGAGGGTAATCAGGGCAAAAAAGGAATTTGTGGAGCCTTCCCACCATCGAAGTGGAGTTGGCCCTCTGGATTGCAGGTGTGACCAATAATTTATTGTATTTATTTTTATACTTAATTTCTACTTATAAAGTGTTATGGTTTCCTATTTATGGCAGTGAAACTCCCACATTTTGGCAAAAGATGCTAGTTGATCATCAAACTCACATTTTTTTTTTTTTCCCCTTCCTGGGCTTAACTATGTTTTTGGTGCCTTGCAATAAGAAAAATACATAAGTATCTTGTTCCACAACCTACATGGGTGAGTAGTGACTGGGGTCTTAAAAGCTTTTGAGCAGCCATCTAAGATGCAGCTAATGGTCTCCTATCATCAGAAGTGAAGAAAAGTGCAAAAGACCAAGGGCATTTGGAAACAATCGGCCCTAGGACATGATGGACCTCAAGACTAGAAGAACTAGATAGTGCCCGGCTACCCATGCCAACCACTCAAGAAGGGTTCAAAACTGGAAATTCTGGATAGAGTGGGAGGAAAAACGTGGAACAAAATCCAAAAACACAATAATGACCAGAATTACTGATTAGATGGAGTCTGGTGGGACCCCCAATACTATGGTCCTGGGATACACTTTGGGCCTGGAATAAAACTCACTCCCAAGGGCTGGCTGTCAGCCCAGTAGTAAATAAGACATACATGCAGACCACTCAACCCAGGGTTATGCACCCACATACTCTACGGAGATACATCCTTTGGGACAATCAGGCATGGGGCTCCAGAGGGGCAACATTCACACCAAGGAAATGCAGGACACACAGGAGAGCATCTATGAAAGACATGGGGGGGTGGTTTACTGGGAAGGAAGAGGATAGTGGGTTAGGGTTGGGGATAGTAATTGGGGAGTGAAACTAAATGTATCCAAAATATTGAATGTACAAAAATTTCTGCTCTGGAAATTTGCACCTAATGCACAATTAAAAAAATTTAAAAATGACCATGAGACTAAGTTCTAGTAAATGGGATTGTGGGCAGGATAATGGGGCACCACTTGAAGGCCTGACTCACAAGGATATCTCCCTTCTCTGTTACCCACGTATTTGCTGAAATGGAGATGATGACCACTGAAGAGACTTTGGAAGATGTTATTTTGAAGGCCACCTCAATTTGGGAAGATACTGGGGCAGATGCCCAGGAGAGTCTCCTGGGGAATGTCCATCTTTGGACTTTTTCACAAGAAGAAATAACATTTACTCTTTGGGCACTGAGATTTGGGGAATTAGCTCCTACTGTAGCTAGCGTTACCCAACTACTTCACTTTCTACATGAATTAAGGAAGTAAAAATATGAGTAGATAAAAAGAAAAGGTATTTAGTTATGTCTCAGGTGATATGTAGATATGGTAAGACTCCCAAAGCTAACACACAACAATGGATAAGAGAACCTCAATAGAGACAAGGATGTAAATGAGAATTTGTTACCAGGCAATCTTTTCTTTTTATTTCAGAAAATAAGGGAAAATATAATGGAAGTTCTTAGCTTTCAGAAGATCCTAGTGATAGTTTCATCCAAAAAAAGTATCAAGGTATAAATTAGACAAGATAACTCTATTAGTTTTCTATTGCTGTATAGCAAACTATCACAAAGGTAGTGACCAGAACCATGCATTCATTATCTCACAGCTTCTGTGGATCAGAAGTCTGGCCAGAGCTTAGTTGGGTCCTCTGCTCATTCTCTCACAAGGCTGAAATCCAGGTTTCCACCAGGCTACCTGTCATCTGGAGACTCAATTAGAGAAGGATCTGTTTCCAGGCTTCCTTAAGTTGTTGCAGAATTCATTTCCTTGTGGCTATAGAATCCATGACAAGTTGTTTCTTCAAGGCCAAAGGGAGAACGAGAGAGTTTGTTTCTCCCAATCTTGACATCTGAAATTTCTTATAAAGGGCTCACCTGATTAGATCATGCACACTCTGGATAATATCCCTTTTAATTAGTCAATTGATTAGAGACTTTGATGAGATCTGCAATATCCCTTCACCTTTGCTATCTGTTATAGCTGGTATCTATCACTGTTGTTGTTGTTAGTTGCCATGAAGACAGCCCCAACTCATGGTGACCTTACTTATAACAGAAGAAAAGTTACCCGGTCCTGCACCATCTTCCTGAGTGTATGTTTGAGCCCCTTGTTTTGACTGTTGTGTCGGTCCATCTCATTGAGCATCTTCCTCATTTTTCCTAATCCTCTGCTCTGCCCAGCATGATGTCCTTTTCTGGAAATAGGTCTTTCCTGATGACATGTTCTAAGTGAGCCTTCTTTCTTTTAAGGAGCACTCTGGTCACTTCTTCCCTGTTCTATTAGTTATCAGCAAGTCCTTGGTCCCACACCCTCTCAAGGAAAAGAGCTTACAGAGATATTTGAATACCAGGGTCCAGGAATCGTGGTGGTTATCTTAGAATTCTTCAGAACACAGTAACTAACTGATATAATGCACAGTCTCCAAATTTTAGGAGCATAATACAATTTACAACACAGTTTAGTGTGAGTTGTTAGCATAGGGACTCCATCTCTAAAGATATCTGGGTACTGACTTCTTTCCATCTTTGACTCCACTTATGTCTAAGTTCTTTTGGAAACTCTTCACTCAGATAGTAGATGGAAAAGATAATTGAAAATCCTATGTATGTGTGTATGTGAGAGTGTGTATGTTTAATTGACCAGGCTAAAAAGTGCACCATATGACTTCTCCCTTCCCCTTGGTGGGATGTCAACCCATCTAATTACAGGAGGACCTGGAAAGTGCAGTGTGGCTTGTGCCCAAGAAGAGGAGAGGAAACCTGGATAGTGTTCTTGGTTTATCCTTCTTATCACTCTCAAAACATCTGTTTCACCCTCCTATCACACAGAAAGCCTCTCATGCATTACCCAGGAGACCTACTCCAGATGGTTCATGACTAACGTGTCCTGCTCAAGGCCAGCATCTCCCGACGATGCTCATTTTCTCATTCCTATTGCTAGGACAGTGGATGTCTTTAGAATGGCACCTGTTGACCTGTCTTGTTGAGCAGAATATACTTGTTTGCAGTCTAATTGGGCCAGATAGCCATAGAGAAAGTGATTCTTTTGTAGAGAAATAAGAAGTCATCCAAAACGGTAATAACAATGATGATGTTGGTTGCCATTAAGTCAATTCTGACTCACAGTGTCCTCGTGTGGAAGACTAGCACTGTCTCATAGTGATTCCTAGTCTTTAGTCTTTAAGGGAGCAGATAACCAGCTCTTTTTCCTGTGGAGCTTCTGGGTGGTTTAGAATCACCAACTTTTTGATTAGCAGCTGAACACAACTGTTCTGGCACCAGGACATCTTAATAATAATAATAATAATAATAACTGTGAGCATTTATATACCTATTATATTTAAGATATTAGTGCTATCAGATTTGAATATGTCTCCTCAGAGTTAAATAATTTATAAGTAAAAGGAAGTTATCTACTCATATGCATATGCAAAGTAATTCTCCCTCCTGGTGCCTCTGAGTGGAAGAGGAGAGGCTAGGCTTCCTGGACCTGAGCCTGGGTTCCTCTTGCCTTTATTTCCTGCCCTCTTTGGCATTTTTCATAAGAAAAGAACAGTCTCGGGTTGGAAGGGAAAATAATTCTTCCTGTGACCACATGTTGTTGGCAGGACTCAAAGTTCAGCCCCCTTGCCAGTGGTGTTGGGCTCACCTGAAGTTATCAGAGAGACTCCTGTTCAATTTAGGGAAGGGATGATCCTGATAGGTCAGAGTCAGTAAATACCAGGTCTGGGTGGGCAGCTTCTGTTGGATGAGGCAATACAGGATGTCATGCTACTACTGTCCCTCCAGTCTTGGGGTCTAACAAAGATGGACACCTTACAGTGTCCTCCTTTAGTTCTCTCTTGCACCATTTCCAGGGTTTCTGGGGGTGCTCAATGAGAAGGAGCAAGGAAAACCAGTTCTGTGACATCTTGTCTGGAATGGAAATCCAAGAATATTTTTACCAAATAGGATGGCCTCCCCTTCTAGCCTCTGATTTCTGTTAATTTTCTCCTCTGCCTCCTCCTCCTCCTCCTTTTTTTAATAGTGATTTGGATGAAAGTTTACAGAGCAAATTCATTTTTCATTCAACAGTTCACACACATTTTGTTTCCTGACATTGATTGTAATCCCCATGATGTAATGGCTCTCTTCCCACTTCCTCCTTTCGTTATCTTTTCCCTGTGCTGTCCTTTCCTATGCATTCCTGCCCTCTGAGATATCTCCCTGTGCAAATGCTGCCCTTCTGATCTCCCATGATTGATTGTTCTAAGGATTGTACCTTCCTGGTGTAAATGTTCACCTTATAGGCCTACTGTTTGGCTAAAAGTCATGGGAATGAGTTCAATTCCAGGGCTGTAGGATGATGAGGGGCCATAGTCTCGGGGGTTACTCCGGCCTGTATCATACTAGTAAGGCTGCTCTTCTTTATGATTTTGAGTTTTGTTCCACATTTTTTCCCCACTCTCCCCAGTATCTTCTATTTTGATCCCTTTCTGAGTGGTTGACAGTGTTAGTCAGGCACCATCTTGTTCTTCTAGTCTCAGAGTCATGAAGGCTGAGGTTCACGTGGTCCACTAGCCCCTTGGACTAAGTGATTTTCTTCATTCTTCTTTGCTTTGGAGGAAGAAAAGACCAAGTATTGCATCTTCGTAATTTCTCTTTCTTCACCATCCATAAAAATCTGATTTGACGAATTTTGCTATGCCACACATAGCTTCTTCTTTACCAAAGATAATTCTATTGCTATCTAAAGCCTATTGGTTTAAGCATGTTGTCCTCTACCTCACATACAATCAGGCCAATGTTTCCCTATTTAGTCATTGATTTCTGTCATATATGCACCTGATAAAGTATTCCTGATTTGCTTTACAAAACTGCATTGCCCACCTATGTTCAAATTGGCACTGCCCTGTCCCCTCTGTGTCTTTAGACATGATTGTGGTCTTTTACTAAGGATTTTCCATGATTGTGAACATCAAGGCTGGCTAATATAAGGATGTGGAGGCCAAGTTAAGGTTTTTGGACTTTAGCTTGTAGGCAAAAACAATTCCCTTGCTCCTCTCAATCCTCAGAGAATCCTTATTAGTGTTTACTGAAGCTGGGTTACTTGATTTGTAAGGAGAGAAGCATGCTTCACTGCCTTGTTTGGGAAGCCAGTTGACATTCTGTTATGAGACTAATCCAAGCTCTGTTTTCCAATGAATGTCTCAAGGGAACGTTTCCAATTCATTTTGGCTACTTAAAAGAAGTTGTCTCTGTGAATTAAGTTGCTAGGGCAGTGGATGTCTTTAGAATAATACCTATTGGCCTTTTTTGACGAGTAAAACACATTGGTTAGCAGTCTGATTGGGCCACATGGCTACAGAGAAAGTGATACTGTTGTAGGGAAATAAGCAGCCACCCACAATAATAATAATAATAACTGTAAGCATGTATGTACCTATTCAATTTAAGACACTAGATGCTAGAAAGTGTATGAGGATGCAAATACAAGTGTAAAATATTTATGCTACTACTCATGTGTTCACGTAAGCAGTCACATTTTTGTTTATTGCTTTAATATTTACTCGTTGCCAGTTATATGCCAGCTATTTTGCTAAATGTTGGTGCTATAAGGACTAAGACATGATGTCTTTGGGAGCTGAAATCAAAAGAGAAGAAAACTTGTTAAGTGGATTATTATAAAACCATGTGGTCAGGGCAGTGACTTACTGCCTCATCATTACCATAGGCACATACCCTTTGCCGCTGAGTTGACTCTGACACCTACTGAAACTATAGGACACTGTAGAACTGTCCCCTAGGATTTCCAAGGCTGTAATCCTTACAGAAGGAGCTCTGGTGGTGTAGTGCCTAAGGCATTTGACTGCTAACCAGAAGGCTGGTGATTCAAACCCACCAGCCACTCCTTGGAAGGAAGGTTGGACAATCTACTTCTATAGTGATATCACCTCAAAACCCAAGGAGGGGTTGCTATGAGTCAGATCTGACTCCACGGCAGTGGTTGTGTTTGCATTCGTTACAGAAGCAGACTGCCATATCTTTCTCTCGCATAGCTGCTGATAACAAAATTAAAAGGTAGGAAAATGAGGAGTGATGGAACATACCTGAAAGGAGTTTTAAAGAATGAGTAGGAATTAAGGCAGAGAGAAGAGAGGTGACCTTAGGCAGAGAGGAGAGGACTCAGACTAGGGGAGAAGTATCCTGTGTGTTTTAGAAAACCAAACTCACTGCTGTGGAGTCATATCTGACTCATAGTGACCCCTCCATGGGCTTCCAAGGTGGTATCCATACAAAAGTAGATGTCCAACCTTCCTTCTGAAGAGTGGCTTGTGGGTTTGAACCACCAGCCTTCTGGTTAGCAGTCAAATGCCTTAGGCATTAGGCACTGGATTATGAGAGACTGAGCTAGGGAGGTATGTAGGGAAGTGCTATTAACAAGATTTAATTGTTCTTATTTGCATAGTGTTTTACTATTTACAACTTACTTTGTTTGATTATCACACAAAGATTGATAATTAATTCAACTCATGTGACCCAATACCCAAGAGTAACATGAGCTGCCATTAAATTGTGTGTTTAATTGCCTTCTTTCTTTCCCTCTTTCCTCCCTCCCCTTTTCTTCCTTCCTTATGAACTTTTTTTCCCAACAAATATTTATTGAATACCTACTAAGTCCCATGAACAAGGAAGATACAAGAAGAACTGATGCATTCAAATTGGGATTTTGATAAAGAATATTGAATATACCATGGGCTGCCAGAGAACAGAATCAGTCTTTGAAGAAATGTAACCAGAATATTCCTTAGTTGTGAAAATGTTGAGACTCTGAGTTGACTTCTTTGGGCACACCATCAGGAGAGACCAATGGCTAGGAAAGTGCATGATGGTTGGTAAAGCAGAGGGTGTGCATATATGGGAAAAACCCTCCATAAAGATGGATCAAACTAGCCAACGGTCATGAAAATGGTGCAGAACCAGGCAACAGTTCGTCCTGTTATACATAAGGTTGCCATGAGGGTGGAGCCAACTCACTGGCCGCAAATGACAACAACCGTGGATGATATTAGGCAAACGGGTACAAACCTGGACAAAAACAGTAACAGAAATGTCCAACTTCTGCCTCTCTACATTTTACATTCAAGTCTAGAAACGGCATATTCAAGTAAACAGGCAAATGTTTCAAATCCCTGTCAGGTAAACACATACTATGAAGGAAAGCATGTGAAGGCTGAAGTGGAGAATACAAGAATGGGCCTTACCTTATAACGTCTGATTAAAGGAACCTTTCTGAGAAAGTGGCATTTAAATTGAGACTCGAGGAGAAAAGTAGCCCCCACCACCCAGCATAGAAGAGGAAACAGCATGTTCAAAGTCCCAGAGTGTTGAGTGAAAATATTTGAAACGAAGCCAGTATGGATGGAGCGCAGTGGAAGAGAGAGAATATTGTGCCAAATGACTCTGGACAACTCATTGGCAGATGAGGGACTGCAGTTCAGCTCTCCTGAGTCTAACTCCAGGGCTTTTTCCAATATACATACTTTCCTTGTCTCAGTTCTTACACGAACAAAGAAGTATTTCCTGCCTACCTCAGAAATACAACTTTAAGTTCAATTGCTCATCTCTATTAGAAAGAAAGGCCTGAATTAACAGAACTCAAAGGATGGTTGGGACACAGGAGAAGTGTTGGGGATGATGTCTTCCCATAATAGGTATTGAAGTCCTGGTCCCTGACCTGGGATGTCATCCCATAAGTAGAGAACTAAGTTTTCTTTGTTATGTTCATTGAGTCATACCTGACTAGGGTGGGCCCTAAACCTAATCACTTCTGAATTATAATAAACATAAACAAACACATAAGAAGACAGATGCTGAGGAATGCCAAGAACTGCCAAGGATCACCAGCAGACACCAGAAACTAGGAGAGAGGCGCCAGAAGGAATTAACATGGCTGAGACCCTGATCTGGAACATTAACCTTCATAGCTGCAAGAAAATACATTTCTGTCCTCTAAAGCCCCCCACATGTGATATTTCTGTTACAGCAGCACTTGGCCACTAAGGCAAGAGAAGAATGGAGCGTACCAGAGGGAATGTGTGGGCTCTTGAGGAATGGGGTTTGGGGCTGCAGGCAAACTTTTGTTGTTTCTGGGTGAGTATAGTATACACAAAGCAATGTTGTTGGTGCTAGGTGCCATTGAGTTGGCTCCAACTCACAGTAATCCTGTGTACAACAAAACAAAATACTATCCAGTCCTACCCCATCCTCACAATCCTTGCTATGCTTGAGCTTATCATAGCAGCCACTGTATCAGTCCCTCTCGTTGAGGGTCTTCACCTTTTTCTCTGATTCTATATTTTACCAACCATGATGTCCTTCTCCAGGGACTGGACCCTTCTGACAAAATGACCAAAGTATGTGAGACAAAGTCTAGACATTCTCACTACTAAGGAACATTCTGGAAGTTCTCCTCAAAGACAGATTTGTTCAGTATTTGGGCAGTCCCTGGTATTTTCAAAACCTTGAATGCAATTGTGAAACACAAGTGCCATGGTTGGTCTGGGCAGAGCAAGTGGACTCCTGCCAATAAGAGCTGCCAGTGCAGCTGTCAGTAAGTGACAGGACATCTCAAATGGGTTTGGGGTTTGAGGATAGCTCACGCAGTAAATCATTGTTCCATGGGTTGCAGAGCTGTTGCCTTGTGGCCGTGTCTATGGTGACTGCCTCAACTGGGTGAACTCAATGAACTAAAACTCTGTAAGAGGACTCAGATGAAGTCTGAAGAGCCTCTTCTATGGCTTTCCCACACCCCCTCGCCATGCTGGTCAATATGAGCACTCAGGAGACCTAAATGGCCTTGCTGCCTGTCAAAGCCTGTAGGGCCTTAAATGATGCATCTTGCCTTTGCACGTTCCTCCTAACTCTCCAAATGCATGTCCTACCCATCTCCGTGTCACTCAGTAAGCTCTGGCCACTCTGGCCTCCCTGGAATTCCCCCAACAAACCAAGCATGCTTCTGCCTCAGGGCCTTTGACTTGGTCCCACTGCCTAAATCCCCCTTCACTCTGTGCCCTCATGACTTACTCCCTTATTTAATTCAGTCATTACCCAATCATCTCATCAGTGAGGGCTTCTCTGACCTTCCTATATGACACACCAAGACAGACAGAGAGAGAGAGAGAGAGAGAGAGAGAGAAATCTGAACCTTTGATTACATTGTGGATTCACTTCCCATGCTATGCCTGGAGGCCACTCTACCTCTGGATTTCCAGTGACTTAACAACATTCATTTCCTTATGTTCAGACCCACTTGATTTTTGTCCACAATGTCCATTATTTGCCTCTGCTGACTTTCACACTGGATGAGGACCCCTAACTTCACATTTTGTTCTTTTACTTCCTAGCATGTATCATTTTAACTGATCATTTGAGTTGTTATTTACCATGTGTGTCATCCAATAGATTATGAGCATCGTGAAAGAAGGGAAATGTCTGTTGAGCTCTGTCCTGTTTGCACAGGACCAAGCCTAATTATTGGCACAAAACATGTTTGTGCCAGAAATGATGAATGAATAAATAAATGAAGAGACAGCCCTTAATAAATGTCTGCTGAATTGGGATTGAAATTCAATATATCTGTATGCAGTGTAGATTCAGGGGTGACACTGGTAATTAATAGACATTGAGCACCCTGCATGTCTGCAATGAACCTAACATATTGGTTTGACTCTGGAGTCTTTGAAGGTGGTGGCTGGAGTTCATTTGAAATGTTGTATGTGCCAATTTCACTTCATTTCCTCGGCTTGGATCTCAGAGGCAAGCAGCACGCCTTTCATTTATCCAACTTATCCGGAGCCTATTCAATAGAATAATCAGCTCCCAGCATGTTCTGCACTTGTTGCTTGTCAAAGCCTCTTATAGTCAAGAAATGTAAGTTAGTGGTGCAGTGTACTTGGCAACACATGGACGGAGAAGATCAGAGTTTTAAGAGTGAGTCTCTGTGGGGACTGAAGGGTGACCTTTCTGCTTCCATCTGTGTGACAACGATGGAGAGTGTGGTCTGTCTCCAAGGGAAGCCTCCCTCTGTGTGTCCCCAGTGCTCCTTCCCTCCTCCTCCTGTGACACTCACCACAGGACGTTAGTACATGTTTTCCCTCGTCTGTCTCTCCCAAATCTATCATGACCCATTCAAAAACAAAATCTTTGACTTATTCACCTGGGTCTTCGGTAACTTGGACAAACAACTCAGTTCCACAGAGCAGTAACTCCTAAAGGTATCTCATGCAGGCACCAGCTGACTCATGGTAGCCTTATGAATAACAATGCAACTTGCCTGGTGCTGCACCATCTCCACAACCTTTAAATGTGGTCCGTTGTTGTGGCTGTTGTGTAGTCCATTTCATAGAGGGTTCTCCTCGATTTTGCTGACCCTCTGCTTTACCAATCCAGATGTCATTTTCCACTGATGGGTCTTTCCTGATGCCATGTCCAAAGCACGTGAGTCAGTCTCACCATCCTTGCTTCTAAGGAATATTTTGTCTGTGCTTCTAAGACTGTTTGTTCTTTTGGCATTCTATGGTATATTTGACAATCTTTGCCAACACCTAGGTTTGAACCATCGATTCTTCTGTCTCCCTTTTTACTTACCCAATGTTTGCATGCATATGAGGATTAAACAGACTATGGTTTGGGAGAGATGCTCACAGCAGAGCTTAGTGTGCCAGGAGTGATCCAAAATGTAGGCTGTTCTGAAGCCATGATGCTATCACCAATGCCACTGAATTATACATGTAAAAAATGTTGAAGTGGAAGATATTTATTTTATATATATATATATGGGTATGTGTGCATGTATATATATACACATGCATATATATACATATATGCATATATATGCATATATACCTAGATATATACAATATATATATACACATACATATATGTGAATGTATATATAATATATACCTATGTATATGTATACTTATATACATACACCTACACACCATGACTTTGGGAAATGGAGGCTGCTTTTCTTTCCAGATGGTCTCTACTTCACAGGACTCTCGATGGGTCTGCGGAGTGACAGGACCCTTTTTCTTCTGGAGCAGGGGAAACCTTGAGGGTTGAGTGGAAGCCAGGGCATTCGAGGACACTGAGTTAATTTACACAACAGCTCCCAAGAGGGCAACTGTGAGATAAAAAACATTTCCATTTAGAGGGTGGAAGAGCTGCCTCCGTAAGTGATGGTGGCAGAGGGCCTGGTCTGGATTTATTTGCGCCCATATAGGAAGTGACGGCCTGTGAGCATTGTATCCATGCTGCACCTGTTCTGGGCACATGCACCAAATACACTTAGAGATGCAATAATAAATCATTAGCAACTGGGAGATTCCCCTGACCTGGCCCTGTTGGGGGAGGCGAGCCTCAAGCAGTTTAAACTCTATTATGCTGCTCACAGGGTGTTTGAAATGGAAACAAATGGAGTAGGGGATCCCAGAGGCAGGGTGTCCATCAGTGTCTTGGGCCGCTGGTTAGGTGTGTTAAATGAAAACAGGAAATCCCAAGAGTGGCTGCTCATGTTTGCAGGGCAAAGCGAGTTAGCAGAGGGGTATGTTTGGATCCCCTGGAGCTTCCTGGGGGCCTGTACGGCTGACCCCACTTTATGAATGAGGGGACCAAAGTCAGAAGCATCCATGGCCTTGGCCAGTGTCGTGTCACATGGCTACCATTGGCAGTTCTCTGTCCTACACTTACTTCCAATGTTCCTTTCTGGGGAGTAACCTTTCGCTAAGCAAAAGGTCGGGGGCTGGAACCCACATCTGCTCTGTGGGAGAAAGTCTGCTTCTGTAAAGATTTACAGCCTTACCCTAAGGGGCAGTTCTTTGTCCTACAGGGTCACTATGAGTGAGAATTGACTCGATGGTAGTGGTTTTTTGTTTTTTTTGTTTTTTTGTTTTTTTTAGGAGGGGCAGGGAGCTCTGGTGCCTCATTTGTTAAAGCACTCAACTGCTACCTGGAAGGTTGACCATAAACGCACCAGCCACTTCATGAGAGAAGAGATGTGGCAGTCTGCTTCTGTAAAGATTACACAGCTGTGGAAACCCTATGGGGCAGTTCTACTCTGTCCTCTAGAGGCACTGTGAATTGGAATCGACTCCTTGGCAATGAGTTTGGTTTGGGGTTTACATCCATAAAGATTACAGCCTTGGGAACTCTATGAGGCAGTTCTTCTCTGTCCTCTAGGGTCACTGTGAGTCGGAATTGACATGATTGCAGTAGGTCTGGTTTTGTTGTGGTGTGTGTGTGTGTGTGTGTGGAGGAGCACAGTTATGGGTGGGTGAGGTGTTCCTTGTGCAGTGGAATTCATCCGAGTCTCCTTCATCCATGTGTCTTCCCTTCTGTCAGGTCTTTGGAGGCCTGAGTCTGGGTGAGGCCATTCTCCTGTGCTTCAGGGCCATGGAGTTCCACAGCTCATGGCAAGTACCACAGTGACATTGTCCTGGCCTCACCTGCCTGTCGCTACCATGCATCTGAGCTCATTCCATCAAGTGTTAGGCATGGGGACTCATGTCTGTTAAGTGCTGCTAGATAGGCTTCAGGGTGGGCAGAGTACATGTAACTATGAGCCTGACTCTCTCCAAACTCATTGCTGAAGGATGGAGACTTCTTTCATTCCAGTTTGTAACCCAGCCCCCTACTCTCTGAACCTATGAAAGTAAGATCATAATTCTCACCTCATTGGTTTATTGTGAATCTTATAAGGAAGGGTTCCATATGTGCAAGCTTTAGAACAAGAGTAGGAAGATACTCCTTCCTTTTATAAGTGAGACCTTTGAAGCCCTTGGAGCGTATTCAGTGCCTAAGGCACTTGACTGCTAACCAGAAGGCTGACGGTTCAAAAGCAATGACAAATGAGTAATATTACTAGCTATATGGTTTTGGGATTTTTACTCTTCTGCCCTTAGTTTTCCCATCTGCAGAATGGAGAATATTGGTAGTATCAACCTCAGAAGTCTGTTGTGAGGATCAAATGAAATAACTCGAACACATACAGCAGAGCGCCTGGCATTTGGTAGCATCCAGTAGACATTTGTTGAATAACTTGTTAAACCCATAGTCTCTCTCTCTCTCTTTCTCATTCATCCATTCAAAATATTTCTTATTTGCGTCCTATGTCCGAGGCCCTGTGCCAGGTGTGGGGCATCCAGCTGTGAACAGTAGAATCGAGCTCCCTATTCACATGTCACGCAGTCTAGTGAGGAAGTAAATTATAAAAACACATTATTTGAAAATTATAAATTATGATAGGTGCTATGAGAATAACAGAGAGACATAAATGTAGGAAGAAGGGTCAAGACAAGTCTTTTGAGGAAGTGCCGTTTGCAGCAGGGGCCTACAGGAGCTGGCCAGGTAGGGACATGGGTGTTCCGATTAGAAGAAACAGCATGTGCTAAACTATGAAAAACCAAGAGAGAGAAACAATGACAAGTCCCTCTGCCTGCTCTCCATGCTGGGCCTCTGGCTCTTCTCCGGTTGCTTCCCCTTACCAGCCGTGCAACCATCCCTCTGCCTGTGCCAGTGCTGCTCCAGCCTGGAACACGTTTCCTCTCTTCTCCAATCATCTGATTCCCACTCTCCTTCTAGGATCCCTTGAGACTCATCTTCTAGAAAAGATTTCCTTGACGCCTCCCAACTAGATGCTCCTTAGTGGCCACCCATAGCACCCCATACTTTGCAATGCCACAGAACTTAGTAAGATTTATCATAACTGTTGGCTTACCCATACTCTGTGCACTGCAATATCTTTAAGGTTTGTGGTTCCAACCCACCCATACATGCCTTGGAAGACAGGCCTGGTGATCAATTTCCATATGGGGCATTTCTACCCTACAGCCATGGGGTTGCCGTAAGTCAGAATCATCCTGATACAGGGGCTACAACAAGGAGCTCAAACATGGCAATGATTGTGAGGATGGACCAGGACTGGGCAATGTCTTGTTCTCTTTTATAGAAGATCATTGTGAGTTTGAACTGACTCTATGGCATCAAACAACAACCATAACCTACGTGGCTGGGACTGCTTCTGTTTAAAGAGTACTCTCCAGGTGATGTTGATTATTGGCTATGTTTGGCAATTAGTTATCCAGGTGACCTTTAAAATTTTCTACTGAATATGCAAGCCCAAGCTGACTCAGCCTCAGTTTTCTCCAGCTTCAAGCTGTCAAGACACCCACCCCTTCCTCACTCTCAGCAGATAACCTTTTCTTACTTCACTAAGAAAATTGGATCCATCTAAAAGGAAGCACCCCATCTTCCCTCTTCCAGCCTTCCAACTCATACCAGTACCCTCTGCCTCCCCTCCTGTCCCACTGGTGGACTCTCCCTATCTCCTCTGCTTTCCGCACTCAGAACTGCATGTGTGACTACCCTTCCTCCTCCAAAACAACAGAACTTACTTCGGGTTCTGCAAGCCGGCTGCAATCTTTCCTGGCTATTAAACAAATGAAAACATAAGCCTGGATAGACCCTCACCGACTCATTTTCAGCTTGCCTTTGTAGAAGCAGTACTAAGACTCTTTTAGGTATTTGATTTCTCTACTTTGTGCCTTCTGTTCTTTCCATAGCACATCCCAATTAGGCTTTTATGCTTGAATTTCTCAGATTTGTCTTTTGGCATGCTCTCCAAAGGTCTCCATCCTTCTGGTACTCTGATTCTCAGTCCTTAGACTATCAGATATCTCAACAGCATTTGACATCAAAGATCTTCCTTCTATTCGAAACTTTTTTTTTAATTTGGCTCTGGGATGTCTCGCCTTTCTGGATTCTCTTTCCTCCCATTGGCCAGTCCCACTCATCCCTAATGATCTCTTTTGCCGCTTTTCTCATTTCATGATTCCAGCCAGAGGATCCACCAGCTCTGTGTTATGACTTAACCATTCTCCAAGCACAAATGCTCAGGTGTCCTTCTCAAATCTGAATGGTCCTTAACTACCAGACTGTGGCAGTTGTGTGTCAACATGACTGGACTATGATTTTGAGTAGCTGGGAAGCTGGATATAGTTGTTCCCCATGGTTTGATGGTATGGTAGTTCAGTCTGTGTGTCAACTTGGCTGGGCCTGGTTGAGTGGCTGGCAGCTGAATGTAGTATTCCCCATAATGAGGCTGGTAATCAACTCCATAGTGGAATCCACTGTGAGCAGCTGAGTAGCTGCCTTAGGGAATGTGGTCTCCTTCCTGTATTTAAGCAGAAGCTTTGGGGAATGGTCTCTAGCTTATGGCATGCTTGGACCTTGCATGTGGCCATGTCATTGCTCAGCAGCCTGCTATGCTCTGCGGACCTGGGGAGTTACAATGGACTTAAATTAATGGCCTGCCATGTGGTTTGGTAACATCAGAACTGGGCCTTTTTACTTGTCAACCTTGGGCTGGCAGCCTCAGCAGCCAGAAGCTGTCTGAGTGAAGAAACGCCTCCAGCTTCAGTGAGCCGGAAGCTGGAGGCAGAGCTGAAGCCCAAGGCTGAGGAGCTTTCACCCAGCACCTAGAGCCTGGCACTTTGAACTTGAACTTAAAGCCTCCAAACTGTAAGAGAATAAACTTCTGTTTGGTAAGGCCATCCCATGTGGGCATAGTCCCATCAGACCACCACTAGAACAGATGGCATGTGGTGTAATCAACTCTGTGGTACAATCTGCCGTGAGCAGTTAGTCAGTTGCTTTCAGAGTGTGGCCTGCTTCTAGTATAGATGGAAAAACTTTGTGAAAGATCTCTGGCTTTTGGCACATTGCGATCCTGCATTTGGCCAAGTCTTCATCTCTAGTTCCTGGACTTGATCCAGTGGCCTGTCATGTTGCTTGAGATCTAGGGATTGTTCCTGAACTTGAACTAGTGGCCTGCCATGTAGCTTTCTGACCTGGTGATTCTGCCTTTTTACCTGTCAATCTTGGATTCATCACCCTTAGCAGCCAGCAGCTGTGTGAGTCAGGAGAAGCCTCTAGCTTGCTCCAATGGGCCTGGAACCAGAAGCAGAGCTGAAGCCCAGGGTCGAAGGGCCTCCACCCAGCCCCTAGAGCCAGCACTCTGAACTTGGACTTCTAGTCTCCTAAACTGTAAAAGAATAGATCTGTTTGTTAAAGCCACCCACTTGTGGTATTGCTGTCATAGAAGCACAAGACAACCAAGACCCAGACAGATGTTTATATTCTCCAAGTGAGACTTTGAGGGTGGAAGTTTGTGGGAGAGAAGATAATCATTCCTTCAACAAGTGTCCATGAATTTGCTCTCTGAAACAAATCTTCCAAGACTCTTATTCTGCTTGGCATGTGGAGTTAGGCTACCCTCTCCCTTCCAAGTGTCTATTTGTATGCATTATTTTATGTAGGTGCTATGGAATGTTCCCGCCACTATTAGGAACATGGAATTGTACTCTGGACACTGGCTGTTTTACATTCCAGAAAAAAAAGAAAAGCTTGCAAACAGTTTTCCTGTAACTTTAATTAAATCATGATATACATCTTTTCTAATGCCACAAATACCATGCCTTATTTTAAAATTTGTAGATGCACTTTGACACTAAACCCAAGATTCTAACTTTTTGCAGAGGCATAGATTCAGGCAGCCAAAAATAACCATCTAATAATCAGGCAAGAGTTGACTTGACAGCAGTGGGTTTGGTTTGGTTTAGTCATCAGGCAAAATGAAGAAAAGCTCTGGCTCCCTCTAAAGGGGATGATCCTTTGTGGTGGTTAAGGTTGTATGTCACCTGGGCTGGGCCTGGTTGAGTGCCTGGGCAGCTGGATGTAGTTATTCCCCAGGATGAGATTGGTAATCAGCTCCATGGTGGAATCTCCTGGAGCAGTTGGGTAGCTGCCTTAGGGATGTGGTCTGCTTCCAGTATGTAAGAAGCAGCTTTGGAAAGGTCTGTGCAGGTTTTGGCATGTGTGACTCCTGCATATGTATCCTGGTCATTGTTCAGCAGCCTGCCACGTTGTTTGCCAATCTTGGAACTGTTAATGGACTTGAGTCAGTGTCCTGCTTTGTGATTTGCTAATTTTGGGACTGTACCATTTCACTTGTTGACCTTGGGTTTGCTAGCCTCAGGAGTTAGCAGCTTCCTGAGTGAAGAGATGCTTCCATCTCCAGTGGGCTGAGAGCAAGAAACGGAGATGAAGCCCAAGGTCAGGGACTTTAACCTAGCCCCTAGAGCTTGGCACTTTGAACTTGGACTTCTAGCTTCCTAGACTGTAAGAGAATAAAAACCTGTTTGTTAATGCCACCCATTTGTGGTATTTTCTGTTAGAGCAGCACAAAGTAACCATAGCATCCTTTCAACAGGGATTATGGAGTGGCAAATCAGACCCCCACAGAGGGACCCCACCCCAGAGATGACTGCAAAAAGGCTGTGGGAAATGCTGAGCAAGTTCCCCTTTAAAAACATAGAGATGGACCAACTCTTCCCAGACAGATCATTTGTTTTTTTTGCACTCCCTTATTATTTATTTATTTATTGTGATTTGGGTGAAAATTTACAGAGCAAATTCACTTTCCATACAGCAGTTCACATATACACTATGTCGTGACATTGACCACAATTTACCACAATGCAACAGCTCCCCTCCTACTTCCTCCTGATGTTACCTCTTCCCTGTGTCCATCCCTCTGTGCACTTCTTCCCCCTGAGCTGTCTCCCTGTGCATAAGCAGCTCTTCTTTCTCCCATTATTGTTTGCTCCAAGGAGTGTATCTACTTCAGGTAAATGTTCAACTCATATGCCTGTCATTTGTTTGTCTGGAAGCCACAGGTGTGGGTTCAATTCCAGACCTGAAGGGCAGCTAGGGGCCATAGTCTCAGTGGTTCCACCAGGCTCTATTGGACCATAAAACCTGGTCCCACCCTTTTTTTTTCCTCCAAATGATTTTGAGTTTTGTTCCACATTGTTCCCTCTCTATCCAGGATCTCCTACATACATCCCCTTCTAAATGGTTGACAGTAGTAGCCAGGCACCATCTAGTTCTTCTGGTCTCATAATCATATAGGCTGCAGATCAGATGGTGTACCAGTCTCTAGGACTAATTGTTTCCATGAATTTTTGGTTTTCTTCATTCTTCTTTGCTGTGGATGAGGAGAGACACATCATTGCATCTAGATGGCTGCTTGCAAACTTTTAAGATCCCAGTAGCTACTCGACAAAGTAGGAGGTGGAACAATGTTTTGTGTAGTATGTTATGCCAATTGAGCTTGAAGTCCTCTGCGACTATGGTCCCAAGCCCACAGGTTCAACTACTCAGTCCCTCTGGGTAGCTGACTGTGACCAAGCAGTGACTACAACCTTGCCCCTTGTCAGCTCTACTATATACCTGGGAATTCAGATCATACACATAAATTTATAGGACCATTGTCTGCCTACCCTATACATGGTCTTGGGTACACTCCCCACTTCATAGACATACCTAATAGTTCAGCCTGTCCACCCATCTATCCATCCATATACCCATGTTTGCCTTCACTGACAACACAGTACTATATGTGCAAAAGGTTTTACCTTTGTTGTCTGTACCTCCCACGTACCTCTCTTTTTTTTTCTCTTCCTCAGTGTTACCATATTGATCACTCACATTTGTTACATTGCCTTTATCTTCACTCAAATCAATACTTACCTCCATCTGTCTAACAGTGTTCCCTCCCCTTCCCTCCCACCCCTGGTAATCAACAAAGAAAATTTCCTTCCATGGATAAACATTTCCTTGTCTTTTACAATAACGGACTAATACAATATTTGTCCTTTTGTAATTGACTTATTTCACTCAGCATAACATCCTCCAAGTTCATCCATGTTATGCAGTGTTTTGCAGATTCTGCATTATTCTTTAGCATGCATAGTATTCCATTGTGTGTATGTACCATAGTTTGGTTATCCATTCCTCAGTTGATGGACATCTAGGTTGTTTCCATCTTTTGGCTATTGTAAATAG
>NW_006921656.1:6085051-6085986 GCF_000298275.1 Orycteropus afer afer | reverse complement strand
CCATTGGTCTATGTATCTGTCATTAAACCAATACCAGGCAGTTTTGACTACTATGGCTGTATAGTAGGTTTTGAGATCTGGCAGTGTGAGACCTCTTACTTTGTTCTTCTTCTTCAATAGTGCTTTGCTTATCCTAGGTCTCTTTCCTTTCCATATAAAGTTAGTGATTGGTTGTTCCATATCCATAAAGAATGTTGATGGGATCTGGATTGGGATTGCATTGAATGTATAGATTGCTTTGGGTGGCAGAGCATTTTTTGTCTCTTTCTTGTTGGGAAAGCAAAAACAGTAATTTGTAATTGCAGGCTATTTTTCTTACGTAAGTCACATTAAGATATGGGTGCATCTACCTATAAGATAGATATATTATACACTTTGCAATAAGGGAAGATAACAGGTAAAGTTTGCAACATGCCTGTGAAAATCTGCTTGATTGTTTTAATTAGAGAGTATAGAGAAATATACTTCTTAGCGCTCAGAGGAGGTCAAGGAATTTGAATAGAGGTGTCAGTGTCACATCATTTCTGGTCCATGTGGGAAAGGAAATAAGAAAATATTCTGATTACTTATTTGAATCAGTTACTTGTTTGAATCCATGCTTGGCTGAGGATTATAGGCAAACTCCCCAATATTAGTCCATTTATACTAGTAGGGAATAAGTATAGAATAGATAAAGCAAATGTGAGGAATGGTGAAACAAAAGAGCTGAATGGATGATTTCAAAGAGCAGCTCAAAAGACAAAGTAAAGTATTATAATGAAGTGTGCAAAGACCTGGAATTAGAAAACCAAAAGGGAAGAATACACTTGGCATTTTTCAAGCTGAAAGAATTGAAGGAAAAATTCAAGCCTTGACTTGGTGGTGTAGTGCCTAAGGCATTTGACTGCTAACCAGAAGGCTGGTGGTTCAAACCCACTAGCCACTCCTCGGAAGGA
>NW_006921656.1:6064076-6084874 GCF_000298275.1 Orycteropus afer afer | reverse complement strand
GAAAAACAAGGCTCTGGGAATTAACAGATCAGTATTTGTGCTCATTACAAAGAAAGGCGATCCAACAGAATGTGAAAATTATGAAATAATAATAATATCATACTCAAGCAAAATCTGAAGATAATTAAAAAATGATTGCAGCAGTATATTTACAGGAAACTGCCAGAAATGGAAGCTGGATTCAGAAGAAGACATGGAATGAGGGATGTCATTATTGATGTCAGATCTTGGCTGAAAGCAAAGAATACCACAAAGATGTTTACCTGTGTTTTATTGATGATGCAAAGACATTCACCTTTTTGGATCATAACAAATTATAGATAACATTGTGAAGAATAGGAATTCCTGAACACTTAATTGTGCTCAGGAGGAACCTGTACGTAGACCAAGAGGCTTTTGTTCAAATAGAACAAGAGAATACTGTATGGTTTAAAATCAGGAGGGGTGTGTGTGAGGGTTGTATCTTTTCCCCATATTTATTCAATGTGTGGAAGCTCTGGTGGCATAATGCCTAAGGCATTTGACTGCTAACAGAAGGCTGGCAGTTCAAACCCACCTGCCACTCCTCGGAAGGAAAATTGGGCAATCTACTTCCATAGTGATACTGCCTCGGAAACCCAAGGAGGGGTCGCTATGAGTCAGATCCAACTACACGGCAGTGGGTTGTTTTTTTTTGTTTTTTTTTTTTTTTTTTTTTTTTGGTATTCAATGTGAATGCTGACTAAATAATCCAGTAAACTGTACTATATGAAGAAGACTGTGCCATCAGGATTGAAGGAAGACTCATTAACAACCTGTGATATGCAGATGACACAACATTTCTTGCTGAAAGTTAAGATGACTTGAAATACTTACTGATGAATATCAAATACTTCAGTATGGATTATACCTCAACATAAAGAAAATAAAAATCCTCACAGCTGGACCAATAAGCAACATCACAATAAACAGAGAAAATATTGAAGTTGTTAAAGATTTCATTTTATTTGGATCCATAATCAACACCCTTGGGAACAGCAGTTAAGCAATCAGATGTCCTATTGTACCGGGAAAATCTGTTGCAAAAGGCTTCTTTAAAGTGGTAAGAAGCAAGGATGTCATTTTGAAGACTAAGGTGTACCTAACCCAAACAAAAAAATACCAAACTCACTGCCGCTGAGTCAATTTTGACTCATAGCAACCCCTCCTTGGGTTTCTGAAGCACTATCTCTACAGATGTAGATTGCCCAACCTTCCTTCCAAGGAGTGGCTGGTGGGTTTGAACTGCCAGCCTTCTGGTTAGCAGTCAAATGTGTTAGACACTATGCCACCAGAGCTCCTACAACTAACCCAAGACATAGTATTTTCAGTCATCTCATAGTCATGTGAAAGCTGGACAATGAATAAGGAAGACTGAAGAAGAGTTGATGCCTTTGAATTCTGTTGTTGGCAATGAACACTGAGAATACCATGGACTGCCAGAAGAATGAACAAATCTGTCCTGGAAGAAGTACAGCCAGGATGCTCCTTAGAAGCGAGAGTAGCCAGACTTCATCTCACCTACTTTGGTCCTGTGGTCAGAAGGGCCCATTCCCTGGAGAAGGATATCATGCTTGGTAAATTAGAGGGTCAGTGAAGAAGAGGAGACCCTCAAAGAGATAGATTGATGCACTGGCTACAACAATGGGCCAAGCATAGCAAGGATTGTGAGGAAGGCGCAGGACCAGGCAGTGTTTTGTTCTGTTGGACACATGTCACTATGAGTCAGAGCTGATGCAATGGCACCTAACAACAACAATACCAGTAGGCTAAGCCAGGCCAGGATGAAGCACTCCCATGTTTGGGGGAAAAAAAAAAAAAAAAAAAAAAGCTCTTCTTTAGCAGAGTGAAGATGCCCTGGTGGTGCAGTGGCTAAGTGCTCAGAAGCAAACTGAAAGTTGGTGGATCAAACCAATAAGCTTTATCCATGGAAAAAAGATGTAGAAGTCTGCTTCCATAAAGATGATAGCCTTGAAAACCCTATGGGGAAGTTCTTCTCTGTCCTGTAGAGTCACTATGAGTCAGAATCAACTCAACTGTGACAGGTTTGTTTGTTAGTTTTTGACAGAGTGATAAGAACAGTGAAGATATCTGAGTGTTGCTTAATCTGGTCCTGCAAAGTATAAAGGGTCAGTAAAAACCTTTTGAAACCTGAAACTGAACCTACCCCCAGGGGTCACCTTTCAGCCAAACAACAGACAGGCCTATAAAGTGAACAGTAACACTGGTGAGCAATCTAATCTTCAGAACAATCAACTATAGGAGACGGAAAGGGCAGCATTGGCTCAAAAACAAAGCTCAAGAGGCAGGAAGGGGTAGGAAAGAAGGTCTAATGGAACTGGGGAGCCCAGGGAGGAAGTGGGAAGAATTATGTTACATTGAGGGGATTGCAACCAATGTCACAGAACAAAACGTGTGTAAATTATTGAATGGGAAACTAATGTAGTCTGTAAACTTTGACTCAAACCACAATAAAATAAACAAACAAAAAACGCTTTGGACTATTCCCTATATCTTAATATACCCTGATTCACTTTTTATTGGTTTTAAGAGAATAAAAAATAAGGCCTTGTTCAGAGAAGGTCATTTCTACCTTGGGAATGGTCTCTAGTTGGCAGTTCTTATGTCAAAGGGGTGGCACATGATTGTGCGAAAATCCAAGGTCCAGGGTAGTGTTTGTCCTCAGAATGGTTCTGCAGCTAAGAGTGACTCTGGAGTACGTAACCAACACAACACCTGTTCAAAAAGCCAACATCACACATCCAAAGTGTCCTTTCAGGCAGTAAGTGATTGATTGATACACTCTAGGTCAAGGTGTGTCCTGAGTGCTTCTGTGCAAGATTTAAGTCCATTCTGTTCATGAAGAGACAAGTCAAATTAGAAGTGGTCCTCATGCTCCAAGATCTCCTTTGACTTACTTTCTGGATGAAGTAAAGAAATTGCCAATTTGTGGCCTGAATAATTGAGAAGCTGTCCACAGCTCAGGAGTCAGATCATTGGTGGTCTACTTCTGAAAAATAAGTCCTTGACATTATTGAGGTGAAATGGACGGGTAGTTGCCATTTTGAATCAGACAATTGTATAGTCTAACATTCCAGGAATGACAAAGAGGAAAGCCATCACATTCATCATCAAAAAAGAACAGTTCAAGAACTACCTTGAATTAGAATGCTGTAAGTGATAGAAAAATGGTCACACTCCTATAAGGAAGATGAATTAATACAAATATTATTCAACTTTATGCACCAACCACTAATGCCAAAGATGAAGAAATTGAAGATTTTTACCAACTTCTGCAGTCTGCAATTCATCAAACATGCCATCAAGATGCACTGATAATTACTGGATTGGAATGCAAATGTTCGAAACAAAGATGAAGGATCAGCAGCTGGAAAATATGGCCTAGGTGATAGAAACAATGCATGAGACCACAAGATGGGATTTTGCAAAACCAACAGTTAATTAATTCCAAATTACTTTTCCACAATATAAGCAGTGACTATTATTCTTGTAATTGGCCCAATAAGCAACATCAAGATAAATGGAGACAGACTCCATCCCCAAGGTGGGAAGGAGGAAAGCCAGGGCCAACAGGACAGTGGCAGGATCCAGGGAAGGGGAGAGGGAGACAGACAGACCCCACAGCCCAGGTGGAAGGAGGGAGAACCAGGCAGAGAGGTTTCAAACAGCTATGGGAGATGAACAGTTTCCTTAGATTCATACTTGATATATTCCACATGGATGTTTATAGCTGTTTCTTCTCATTTTTAGTCATGACACATCACCAAATGAAGGCCTTGAAAATGTTACTCTATCCATTGCCATTGAAGTTGATTTTACTTTGAGGAGGCAGCTCTTCCCCAGCCATATTTGGAATACCATCCAACCCAATGGGCTCATCTTCCAGCGCTGTATCATTCTTCTCCTGCTATTTATAAGATTTTCACTGACCAGCTTTTTCAGAAGTAGATCCCCACATCCTTCTTAGTCTGCCTTAGTCTGCAAGCTCTGCTGAAATCAGTCCATCAAGAGTGACCCTGCTGATATTTGAAATATTGGTGGTATAGCTTTCAGCATCACGGCAACATGCAAGCCACCATAGTGAGAAAAATGGACAGATGATTGGTGGGTTACAAATATACATCCTATTATTCAATATAAGTATTCATATTATATAATTAATCATATTTAATATAAATAATATTTGAATGATTGCAGACATTTCTCATGGGTGTATTTTAGGCTGACAGGCATGAAGTTATTTGGAATAAGAGGAGGATTTCCATCTCAAATAGTATCCATTTCCTTTCTTTAACTAAGAACTAGCCAGTGGTCAGCTATTGACTTTAAAGGGCCAGTTGTGTTTATGATATCGAGTGTTTTATTGACCCTAGTGTTATGCTATTGATTAAGGATACCATGAAGAATTTTTAGGTATCTTTGGCTGCAAAGTTTTATTGTTGTCATTGTTGGTGATGGTTTGTGTATGTGTGTATGCAAGTTTCTTTGTAATCGATAAGCACTCCCTACAATGGGGAATTAGAATTGGTGTAATTTTGATGATGAATCTCTGCTAAATTTAATTATATGAAACGCAAGTTGAGAGTGAATTTACTCACATTTATAAAATTTGTGGGGTCCATATGGGTGAACAGATTGCTTTATTCACAGGTTGTCCCATGCGGGGGTTATAGCTAGAGATAAATTTCCCTTCCTCTCTGTCCTTGATGTCAGGAAGAATCCGTTTGCAGCAGTCAGTGCTTGTGATAATTTGGAGCTAACCACATGAGCATCAATTACTAAAGTGTACCTGGGCCTAGACAATCGGAATTACCTCATAACCTGTCTCCTTGCCTCCTGCCTCCCTAATCTAATTCCTTCATCATTGGACTGCCAGATTCAACTTCCCAAATCACCATTTTTATCAGGTTACTTCCTAACTTCAATAGCTTCTCGTTGCCCACAACGTGAAATCCATGCACCTTGGAATGATATTCAAGGTTTTCCTCCAGTTTTACTTCAACTACCTTTCCAGGCTTAATCCTTACCATCCATCTGCACAAATTCCAACTTGCAGTTGAACTAGATCCCTCATCTTCTTCTTCATCTTACACTTACCTGCAGCATCTTGTCTGCTAATGTCATTCCCTGTCTCTGGAAAATACTTTAAATTCTCTTCATGGTCATTCATTTGATAAATGTTTGTTAACTATTGAGCTATGGGTCAGACTTGTCTGATCCACTGGGGATACAGCAATTAACAAAACACTTTAGCTCCCTGCTTTCTTGAAGCTTATAAAGAAAGCCATTATTTGTAATCCCTTTCAATCTCCTCATCAAGGTTTCTTTTTCAGTTAGTTCAACTGGAAGGGTCATGTCTTCCTTCTGAAAAATTCCAGCACTTATTATATCACCCAGTGTTTTCAGTTGACTCTATCTCTACACTGTAGACTTTAAGTTCCTGGTAAGGATAGCCATACATATGCCTCAATATTTCCACAGACAAGCACAGTCCCTGGAACATGGCCCAATGGTACATCCCATCTCTTGAATATTTGCCATGTGCCAAACATTATATGTTTTGTTGTTTTTGTTATGTGCCGTTGAGTTGGACCCGACTCATAGTGACCCCTCCTTGGGTTTCCAAGGCAGTATCACTACGGAAATAGATTGACCCATTTTCCTTCTGAGGAGTGGCTGATGGGTTTGTACCACTAGCCTTCTGGTTAGCAGTCAACTACCTTAGCCACTATGCTACCAGAACTCCTAAACATTATATAACGTACTTCAAATATATAATATCTCAGCTCCAAAACAATGCATCACGGTACACATTATTTTCTCATCTTCTTTAGTGAGAAACTAAGACAAGCAGGCATGGGATTTGTTAGAAAGAGGGGGATATTTCCTTCCCCAATAGTGTCCATTTCCTCTCTTTACCTGTAAAACTATCCTGTGATCCAACACTGACCCTGCTGAGTCAGTTGTGTTCATGATAGGGAATTCAAAATGATCCTGGCTTTATTGGATTAAGGGATCATGTGCAGATATTTAGACTAGTTCTTCTTTGAGAATATTTTGGCTGAAAAGTTGTTGTGGTCAAACTGGGATTCAAACTTAGGTCTATTTTGCTCCAAAGCCCACATGTTTTCTTATAACAGTCAGTTGAGTAAATGGAATAAAGGAAATACTCAAAGTTGTCCACTGTAGCAGATACTCCTGATGCCTCGCCCATTTCCCCTAAGCGCTGACTTCTAAACTCTGCAGACTGTTTACTCCATGTAGCCATGGGACTTTTATCCGTCAGTGGGAGCAATGACAAGCTGCATGTGTTGGGACAGTGAACGTCCCTGAGACTGTCCTCAATGAATGTCAGACAGTTGGCACACAGTATACAGACACCCCAGTCTCCTGCCCCCTTGTCTGGTAACTGAAGTATGTTCCACAGTATATTGGTTTCTGTTTTCCATGGGAACCGTTTCCTCACTCATACACTCTGTGGGTTTGCTTTCTTCCTCTCCCTTACTTCTTCATTTCCCATCAATGTTTCACCACCCCACTGCC
This sequence comes from Orycteropus afer afer, assembly GCF_000298275.1. Classification (NCBI taxonomy): domain Eukaryota; kingdom Metazoa; phylum Chordata; class Mammalia; order Tubulidentata; family Orycteropodidae; genus Orycteropus; species Orycteropus afer. The sequence goes on along the minus strand of NW_006921656.1, from coordinate 6,078,292 downwards.
CAAAATAAGTTACTCACAGCTCAATTCTTATTTCAGGATGTTCTTCTAGGGGAACCGAAAGCAAGATACCCGATTACTTTTAAGTCATCAGTGTTTGTCCTCCCACCTCCATGCACCCTCTTGGTGTCTGCCCTCACCCTTCCTTGCTCATTTTATGAACCAAAGGCCTATCATCTACAAGCTTAGCGCTGGCTGGCTCCATCTTTGAGCTGTCAGCCTTACTTTCTCTCTCTTTCTCTCTGTCTCTCTTCCCCCATATATGTAAGGAGCTTCTTTCCCACTCCTGGGTGTAATTTTGGAAAGCTCTGCTTCCTTCCTCCTTGGGCCAATTTTACCAAACTGGATTTAGCTGCAAAAAAACTATATCAACCAGTTGATGTTGAGTTCTATTTGACTCATGGAGCCTACATATTTGCCAGTAGAACTGCACCCCACAGGGTTTTTAAGGACTTATTTTTCAGAAGTAGACCACCAAGCCTTTCTCCTGAGGCATCTTTAGGTGAACTGGAAACTCCAACATGTTGGTTAGTAGCCAAGTGCTTTAATACATACAGTACCCAGAAAACCCACTGCCTTCGAGGCCATCCTGACCAGTGACCCCTCCATTGGGTTTCAACGTAGTAAATCATTACAGTAATAGATTGTCTCATCTTTCTTCCATGAGCGGCTGGTGGGGTTGAACTGCCAACCTTCTGGTTAGCAGTCAAATGACTTAGGCATAGTGCTACTGGAGCTCCATACGCTACCAGGGATCTCACAAAAAACCAAACCAAGCCATCACTGTCGTGTTGATTCTTACTCATAGTGGCTCCACATGTTTCAGAGTAAAACTGTGTTCCCTAAGATCTTGGAGAAGTAGATTGGCCTTTCTTCAATGGCACCACTGGCTTAATTCGAACTGCCCACCTTTCAGTTAGCAGTTGAGAGCAAAAACAGTTTGCAGGTGGGGAGGACGTGGCAAGTGGTACGAGCTGCATCTAGTCGATTCTGCCATGTGGAGGCCACATGTGTATCAGTGGAACTGTGCTCCACAGGGTTTTCAATGACTAATTTTTGGAGGTTAATCACGAGGCCTTTCTTCTGAAGCGACTCTGAGTGGACTTGAACCTCGCTAACTTTTCGGTTCGCAGGCAAACACGTTAACTGTTTGGGCTACTCTGGGACTCCAGGCTTGGAGTTAGAGTCTATTGATTGTCCTTTCTAGTTATCCAACCCGAGCGAGTACCTTAGGCTTGCTGATCCTCACTTTCTTTACCTGAAAGTGGAAGTAGCATCAATGACTCTGACGTATATTGTAAGGATGAAGGCTAAGTTTTGAATATTTTTGTTAATACTAGTTGAGCGTTCAGTAATTGAGAGCTATTATTTAACCACATGCTAGATGTATCTAGAATATCAGTATTGATTTTTGTTTTGTTTTTAAGCATTGCTATTAACTCCGAGAGGCTTGAATCTCCCCTTGATAATAAAGTGGGTTTAGAACGTAGATCGACGTTGGTGGAAGACAGAAGACCCGAGCTTCGAGCAGCCGTGAGATGATCTCAGAGGTCAGAAGCACAATCGCATTCACCTCTGACACAGCTGGGCAGTGAGTAATGACTGACTTAGGGTGTCTTGCTGGGAAGCCAGGATAAAAATTATGGTGTTGTCATCAGCAGTCATTTGGGTTACATCTGTACATTGGTCATTGTTTATTGTGTCAACCTTGGGTGGCCTTCAGATCCACTCCGTCTGAAGCATCCATCATCTGACATCATTCTGGGCTATGAAACGCTATAATTGAGCACCCTCACCCTGTCCTGATGGAGACTCATCACTACCCGTTCATCTGGAAAACAAGTTGCACTTTTTGTCATGTCACTAAATACTTTATTAAAAGATTTTTTCCCCAAAAAGATTAAAACTTACTCACAGATTTTATGAGCAATGGAAACAAATGACTTTGTTTTGAATACACTTTCTGTCTGTCCCCCACTGTTTCTCATTGGCCAAGACATTGACCCTCTTTGCACATGGGTTACCTCAACTGTGACATGAGGATAAAAATGTTTGCCTTGCATCTGGCATAGGGTTGCTGTGGATGACAAACAGGGCACTCCTAATTCAAGTGTTTTGTGAACTATGGTCATAATAAGAGAAGGAAGAAAAAGAGGAGGAAGAAGAGAATGAGGAAAGAGATGACTACAATTAACACATCTTTTTTTTTTTCCCCTTCCCAGCGATCTTTTAATTCTAAATCCAAGCTAACTTCCATCAAAGATGAAGATAAATTATTTAATATTCAGTTGTATTTTTCACTCATTCCAAATGTATTAATCATCATATCTATTTATAGCAAGATAGGATTTATGGGAAAAGGCAGAAGAGCAGAACATCTTTTTCCATTTGTCCTATAAATTCATTATTTGTTCCCAGTTGCAAATAAGGTCCCCTCCAGATTTTCTGAAGAGAAGCTCTATGAATAAGGTGATAGATGGTTCCACCCGGAATTAGCCAGATTCTCCTAACCAGACAGAGATGGATGTGTTTAAATGGGTAGAGGCTCTCTCTTCAGTCATCAGTTCTTGGTAATAATTACATTGTGAAGAATGGAAGTTGGTTAAAATGCATAGGCATAATATCAGGATGCCTGGGGTTGAGGGTAAACACCCTGGTCATCAGGATGTCCTGATCTTTGAGCTGCCCTCTAACAATGCCCTCTAACAACGGTATCGGAATTGTTTCCAAGTACCTATGGAAAAAGGGCCTTTAAAAAGTAAAAAGAGAAAAGTTTGGAATTGTAAGGTAGTTTACATAGAGAATTCTTTTTGGAACTAGTAGTTAAGAAATATATTGTATAAGTGATAAATAGTCATTTTTAGAGTTTCTCAGGATACTGGAAGAAGCAAAGTAAATATTCTGCAAACTTGAAGGCAGGTAATTGGAAATGATCAAGTCAAAAACGAAAAGGGAGGAAAAATAAATAGAACAGAAAACTCAGAATGTATGGGGATAAAGTAAAATTTCCCAAACACATGTAATTGGAATCCCAGAAGTAATGGAGAGAAAGAGAGAGGATAGACCAACAGAAAATGAGATAATGGTCAATATTATTCTGCAATTAATGGAGGACAACAACCCACAGATGGCCAAAGCTCTGAGAATCCTAGTATGGATAAATAAAAGGAAAAAACATACCTAGGAAAGTCATACTTGAGCAGCTGTAAACCAAAGAAAATGAGAACAACTTAAAAGCATGCAGAGAAAATTAGAAAGAAACATGTATGAGAAAGCCAGTAGATCAAGTAGACACACGCACACACACACAATATCAGTAAGACCCAGGAAATTTGATGAACACTACAAATACATTTGACTTATTGGCATTTATAGAATGTTATACCCCCAAAAAATAAGATATTCACATTCTTCTAAAATGTACATGAAACATTCACTGAAGTAGAACTGATGGGAAAAAGAGAAAAATATTAAGAGGATAGTTTTGAACCAAATCATATCAATATTTATATAAACCTGAAATGTCTGAATACTCAAGCCACAAGGCAGAGATTGTAAAAATAGATAGATAAAAAGTCAAGTTACAAGTATATACTGTCCACAAGTAATTATCCTTAAATATAAACACCAAAGTTAAATGGTAGAAAATAATTATATACTCAAAAAAACCCAAACTCACTGCCAACGAGTTGATTCCAACTCATAACTCTTCCCACTGGGTTTCCAAGGCTAGGTCATTATGGAAGCAGACTGCCTCATCTTTCTTCCATGGAGCGGCTGGTGGGTTCAAACCATGAACCTTTTGGTTAGCAGCCAAATTCATTAACCACTAGAGCTGCCTCATTATATACTGGGAAAACACTGATCATAAGGAAATTGGAGTGGTTTAATCAATATCAGACAAAGTAACTTCAGAATAAAACTGTTATGAAGAGGGACATTTCATAACAAAGGGGCCAATTTATCAGAAAGACATAACTATTCTCAATGTGTTTATACCCAAACACAGAACTTAAAAGATACAAGGAGAAAAAATTAAAATGATTGAAAAGAAAAATCTACCAATCCACAATTATGGTTGGAAATTCTGAACTCCTCTCACAATAATTGGTAAAGAAGCAGAGAAAAAATCAGCATATAGAAAATTTGCAAATTAGGGCTCTACTTGCCTTAAATAACATGTTTATAACACTCTACCCAGTGATGAAAATGCACGTTCTTTTCAAGTGAGTATGGAACACTCACCAATTTTTAATACATTTAAACAAACTCTATATAATATAAAGTTATCTATAAAACCAAAACAAACAAACAAACTCACTGCCATTTCATTGACTCTGACTCAAAGCAACCCCCTTTGGGTTTCTGAGGTGGTAAATCTTTACAGAAGTAGATTGCCCAGTCTTCCTTCCATGGACTGGCTGGTGAGTTTAGTATATATATAGTTTTATTGTTGTTGTTATGTGCCATCAAGTTGTCTCCAACTCATAACAACCCCTCCTTGGGTTTCTGAGGCAGTATCTCTACAAAAGTAGACTGCCCAACCTTCCTTCTGAGGAGTGGCTGGTAAGTTTGAAGCACCAGCCTTCTGGTTAGCGGTCAATTGCCTTGGGTAATATGCCACCAGAGCTCATTATATATATATATATATATATATATTCTCTGATTAAAATATAATTAAATTAGAATCCAATTTTTTCAAGATACTTGAAAAATTTCCGAACATTTGGAAGTTAAGCAGCACACATCTAAATAAATCAAAGAAGAAATTTATAGTTTTAAATTCTTACAGAAAAACTGTATCAGAATTGGAGGAAGACTCAATAACAACCTGCCATATGCAGATGACATAACCTTGCTTGCTGAAAGTGAAGAAGACTCGATACAGTTACTGATGAAGATCAAAGACTACAGCCTTCAGTATGGATTACACCTCAACATAATGAAGATAAAAATGCTCACAACTGGACCAATAAGCAACATCATGACAAATGGAGAAAAGATTGAAGTTGGCAAGGATTTCATTTTACTTGGATCCACAATTAATGTCCATGGAAGCAGCAGTCAAGAAATCAGATGATGTATTACATTGGGCAAATCTGCTGCAAAACATCTCTTTACAGAGTTCAAGAGCAAAGATGTCATTTTGAAGACTAAGGTGAACCAGACTCAAGTCATGGTATGTTCACTAGTCTCATATGAATATGAAAGCTGGACAATGAAAAAGGAAGACCATAGAAAAACTGATGTATTTTAATTGTGGTGTTGGCAAATAAAATCAAATATACCATGGACTGTCAGAAGAATGAACAAATCTGTCTTGGAAGAAGTACAGCTGGAATGCTCCTCAGAAGTGAGAATGGCCAGAATTCATCTCTCATACTTTGGTCATGTTATCAGAAGGAGCTAGTCCCCGGAGAAAGACATCATGCTTGGTAAATTAGAGGGTCAGGTAAGAAGAGAGAGTCCCTCAATGAGATGGATTGACACAGTAGTCCAATGATTGTGGGGCTGGCACAGGACCAGGCGGTGTTTTGTTCTGTTGTACGTAGGGTCACTATGACTTGGAACTGACTCCCTAGCACCTAACCAATAACAACAGCATGTTAGAAGAGAAGAAATATCTGTAATAAATTATCTTTAGAAGCTTTAAATCTACCTTTAGAAACAAGAATACAAAGAATGAATTAAACTAAGGCATATAGAATATTATATAGCAGTTATAAAGGGTAAATTGTCTTTAGTGATAAAAGATATACATATAGAAAATTAGGGGCTTCCAAAGCACAAATAAACTAAAGAATATGATTAATTCAAACTAAATAGCAAATGTGAATGAATGAATGAGTGCATGACTAAACGGAATGATTACATGAGGATTAGACAGGGGGCAAGGATTAGCTTAGCTGGGTTCCATGTTTGTGTTGAGGTTTTATGTAGTGCTTTGCAGAGATTGCAGTATGTTTTAGCAACACTCGATAGAAAAAGAAAAAGACACAGACACTCAGGGACATGAATTATTCTTTTAGTTTACCATTTTAGTAATTATTTGGGGCAGGGTATAGCCTAACTTCATCTGGTCCTGGAATTTATTCCCTTTTTAAAATATCACCTTGATCCAAAAGGTGCTTTTTGCTTTAAACAAGAACATACACATATCAGCATCTTCTTCTATCCCTTAATTTTTTAAAATTTATTTTTAAACACATCTTCCTGTGCACAGAGAAGTGTTTATGACAAATTTAATGATATATAAGCTTTGAAATTAGGCAACACTCTTTTACATATATACACAGCAACAACAGAAACAACAAACAAGCAATAACAACATGACAAAATCAACAATCAAAAAACCTTGAATCAAATAATACTTAATTTTATGATTTTTGTCTCTAATTTTCTTTTTAAATTTTATCACTAGGAAATGGTTTACTGCATTAGAATTGATAAACAATTTTAAAACTCTTTACCTAAGGATGCTAATTATAATTGTGTTTTAAACAGGGAAAATATAAAACTTGGAACCAATTTTAATGCCAACAATAAAGTAATGACTAAACTAATTATTATACACATATAAGATCATGATTAAGTCATGAAAGTAATTGTTTTGAGTCCCCTCTCCCCTAATGGCCCCTATCAGAATGAGGATTGAACACTGAGGAAACAGAATCAGAAGACTTTACAGTAGGTTTGTGCTTGAACAATTTCTCTTAGAAAGATCAGCACGAGGCCGGTCCCGATGAGGCGGAGGTCAACGATGTCCCAAATGTCCAAACTACCATGCCACTCCATCATTTCAGACATTAACTCCTCCTCCTCCTCCCAGTAATTTCTCCAGTCTTAGGGTTCTGTATTTCGCTGTAACGCCTTACAGAACTCACAGACACCCAAGGGTTCGTCTCACGTGGTAGTGGTGGAGGCTGGCCGGCTGGCGAGTCCCGGGTCTGTGAGTAGGTCTGGCGGATCCTCCCAACTCTCGGGGTTTGATGAACCTCGATCAGCAGATCAGATGACGGCTGTTGTCCCAAACCCAGGCGTGAGATGAGGATGATCCAAGACACAAAGCCGGAGCAAGAGGAGAGCGAATCTTCCCAGGAGATTCGTAGGTATACCCTCAGGGAAGCTAAGGCTGGTGATTTGAATTATACCCTCCAGCAAGGCAGGACTCAAGATACATTCCACCTGTGTTACCCCAACAGAATTAACCTAAATCCCATCACAGAGTCGATTGCCAGTCATTATAGGGAATGACTACTACCAGCTGCCCAGCCAAGTTGATACCTGACCTTAACTACCACACCACCCCAAATAGGCATGGATAATGAGATTTACAAAACATCACAGAATGGAGGACAATGGCTAGAAGGGCCACATCAAGCAATTCACTGAAGTTTGAAACTTTATAAGTTGATGTCTACATCGCCTTTTACTTCTATATTATTACATGTCTACCTGTGTTTAGCTATGATGTGTCTATCTCAAAACTTCCCTGATCTGAAACTGCCCAATGATTATTAACAACTCCCGTTCTTTTATTCAACAATGATTCTTTATTCCAGCCCATTCCTATCACTGACTCAATTTTTGACATCTCTTCCTTGCCCTGAGTCTCCTGGTTAATTTCTCTTAACTCCTCTGAGCTCCACATCCACCCACACCCTGCACATCATGGTGGTCACCTATAAGTCCCAACACACACCTTTATGAAGTATAGACACTGAGCTCTGAGATACCTTACTCCCTCATCATTAGCCCTGTTATCTTGGAATAATTGAAGAGACCAAAGTCCCTAGAAAGTCTGTCACAGAGACAAAACTTCCTAGTAGGCGACGAGAGTAGATAATCTAATTGGTCTTTTTCATTTTTTACTGCACATCTCTGTGATAGAAGCAAATGTAATTTTTATGTAGTTATGAGAAGGGAAATTGAAATGGGGATCATTGTAGCATTATATTCCTGTGCACTTGTTCCAACTTCCCTCTGCAATTGCTGTTCACTACTCTGATGTAATTGCATAGGTCATTTATGGAAAAGCATAATTATACCTTAAGGTAATGTTCCCTCATGCGCTATTAAGTCATGAATTTTTCTAAAGTAGATGGAGGGAGCTAGGTGACTGGGAGAGGAGTCATAGAATCATTTGATCTGAATAAATTTAGAGACTGAGACCAGTCTCATCTTTGATACTCTTGACATGCTCGTTAAATATGCTGACCACATTGCACCAAACTATCTTTTTGTATAATGACTTTTCTCATTAGGTTAAGGAACTCCTGAAAATGGTAGCTGGCTCTACTCCTTTTGTGTCTTAGCACATTGCCTGGCACAGAATATAAACCTGGTGTTTTGTGCTGAGCAAATGATGAAGAGGTTGTCTAGAGAAAATATGAGATGGACATTCTTTTGCAAATTTTGTTCTGTTAGAAACATCTAGACCAGTCCAGAAGAAGGCTGTGGAGCCTGCTTGGACCTAACTCTGGTTCACAAAGGAGAAACACACATAGGGTGGAAAATGTCACACATGGAGAGAGAGCAAGTTTCAATGACAGTTGCCCACCAACTTGCCAACTGTCTCTGAGTATCAGAAATCTCATACACAAACCCTGGATCAGCATCCCAGCCGATAAGTTTGTCGTCATATTTAAATGAAACGATGCACCTTAATATGGAGAATTGAGTGCAGGATATACTTTACCAAGCATATGTCCTCCTCTAGCTTTATAGGGATGTTTGATGAGAAGGTAAACAATGATATTCGGCTACAAAATGCTAGGCGTGGCATATTTCTATCTGTCATGCATGGTACAGGGTGCTTTACTTTGAATGTATCATCTTTTTTTCAATCAGTGGAAATGTGTTAATGAACTTTTGTGTGCCAAGCAATGTGCTAGATTCAAGGCAAACAACAGTAAACAATACATCATCACCTGGGGAGGTCAGACAGGCAAATGGGCTTATGCCATTACCAGCTATCATAGCTAGCCTCAGGGGCATTAATCAAACAAGTGATGTTTCCACTTACCATTTTAATAGTTTAATCCCTTAAAGAAGAAACTATGCTTGTAAATTATACAGATATAGTTTAATGAGCTATTTAAAGCACCCATAATAGAGCCTGGCATATTGTAAGTAACTTTGTCATATTGTCAGAAGGGACCAGTCCCTGGAGAAGAATATTATGCTTGGTACAGTAGGTGGTGGTGGTGGTTGTTGTTATGTGCCATTGAGTCTGACCTGACTCACAGTGACCCCTCCTTGGGTTTCCGAGGCGGTATCTCTGTGGAAGTAGATTGCCCCACCTTCCTTCCAAGGAGTGTCTGGTGAGTTTGAACCACCAGCCTTCTGGTTAGCAGTCAAGTGCCTTAGGCACTATGCCACCAGAGTGAGAAAGGGGAAACCCCTCAAGGAGATGGGTTGACACAGTGGCTCCAACAATGGACTCAGACATGGCGATGATTGTGAGGGTGGCACAGGACTGTGCTGTTTTGTTCTGCTGGCCAGAGGATTGCCATGAGTCAGAACTGACTAGACAGCACCTAAAAACAACAACATATCACAAGTGCTCAGTAAATGTTAGCTGTTATTATTATACAGGGAAATATCTATAGAGTTTCCTTTTTTTGTAAAATTTATAAAATAATATTTTCACAGGGTCACTTGTTCATTAAATATTTACTGAATCCCTCCTATGCATTGATAATTTTCCAGGTGCTGCAGATGTAACTGAGAACAAAACAGATTAAGTTCTTGCCAGGGAGATGGGTTATTCAAATAAATGTTTATCTATGGCTTTGGGAGCTCTGGTGGTGCTATGCCTAAGGCATTTGACTGTTAACCAGAAGGGTGGCGGTTCAAAGCAAGCAGCCACTCCTCAGAAGGAAGATTGGGCAATCTACTTCTGCAGAGAGAGTGCCTCAGAAACCCAAGGAGGGGTCACTATGGGTCGGATTCGACTCGATGGCAGTGAGTGAGTGAGATACATGGTTTTAGGTTCTAGGAGACAAAACGAAGCAAGAAAATAGTGCAGAGAGTGGCAGAGACTCCCATTTTCTATATGGTGGGCAGGGAAGACTTCTAGGAGGGGGTGGCTTTGTCACAAAACCTGAATGAATGGGAGGGGAAAGCAAGAAAAATTTTAGTGGGAAGAACGTTCTAGGGAGAGGGAACAGTGTGCAAAAAGCCACTAAGCAGAAGCATAGCTGGTATGTTCAAGGGATGTCATGTAAGCACTATACCTCCTCTGACACCCAGTTGGCATTCAGTAAAAATTCGTATTGTTGATGTAAATTTGAAAAATTATTTACCTTTCACAAAGTACTTTCCATGCATATTGTTTTATTCATCTTCAGAATTTTTCCAGCATTTTACTACATAAAAGAGAACCAAAAAGGGTTTCTCCCGGATCTAACAACCACTAAGCGATGGGTGAAGGACTTTAACCCACGTTTCCTACCTTGCCTTGTCATTCTTTGTGTAGTTACTGAACTCTTCCACTTTTTTTCCTTCTTTTCACATTTCCCAATAATAACCTATTGAGAGCTCTCCCTCTCCTGTGTCTAAATACTGGAAATACCCGAAGATGATATACCCATAGACTAGATGTTAATGTAAAAGCCAGATAGCTGAATCCCTCTTTTCTACCTCTGTAGTATATTTCCTTTGGGACAGACACTCTCAGGACAAGTCTTAGTGAAAAAGGAGACTTGACTGTAGGTGGTTTCAGGATTTAGCGAAGCAAAAATTTCTTTCCAGCTCCTCAGATCACATTCTATTTTTGGCTGTCTTCTTCTTCCACACTCTGTTGAAGCCCTCTGTGGAACAATAGTGTCTGAAAGTTTATGGCATAATCACAAATCATGGGAGTGACTGTTGTACCCAAATTTGCAATCTGTGAATGTTCACACTGTTTTTTTTTCTTGGCAAGATCTGGCTGTTGCGTGGTTCGTGAACAGGCTCCTGAAATAGCTCTGACAGAAAAATGCTCATGATTTCTTGATCCAGGTGCTCACGGGGATCAAAGACTTCCTGGCTATGATCAGATGCCTTGGAAACTGTGTGCTTGGCTTCACTGGACTTGATGCTTCCTGAATGTCAGAAACAATATTATCTGAGGATTTTCCTACAGGAATGGGAAGAGCTGCCTTTGCCTTCTATATCCTTCCATGAGACAGTGAACGAAAAGTGTCAGGCGTATCTAGAATTGAATCTAAACAGAGTCATCCTAATGGCAGGAATTTAGACAGGTTATTTAGGTTCTCATGGCTTCTGTTCCCTCAGCGGTACCATGTTGTTGTAGTTGTTAGGTGCTGTCAAGTCAGGTCTGACCCACAGCAATCCTATATAGAACAGAACGAAGCACTGCCCAGCCCCGCACATTCCGGGATCGTTGCCCTGTTTGAGCCCGTTGTAGCAGCCTCGGTGTCAGTCCATCTCACTGAGGGTCTTCCCCTTCTTCACTGACCCTGTACTTTACCCAGCATGATATCTTTCTCCAAGGACTGGTCCCTTCTGACAACATGACCAAAGCAGGTGAGATGAAGTCTGGCCATTCTCGCTTCCAGGGAGCATGCTGGCTGCACTTCCTTCCCAACAGATTTGTTCATTCTTCTGGCCATCCATGGTATTTTCAGTATTCTTGGCCAACACCGTAACTCAAGGGCATCAACTCTTTTTTTGGTCTTCCTTATTCATTGTCCAGCTTTCACATGCATATGAGTTGATTGAAAATACTATGGCTTGTGCCAGATGCACTGTAGTCCTCAAAGTGACATCTTTGCTCTTCAACACTTTAAAGAGGTCTTTTGCAGCAATGTGAAATGTGATTTCCTGACTGCTGTTTCCATGGGTGTTGATTGTGGATCCAAGTAAAATGAAATCCCTGACAATTCCAGTCTTTTCCGCATTTATCATGATGTTGCTTATTGGCCTAGTTGTGAGGATTTTCACTTTCTCTATATTGAGGAGTAATCCATAGTGAAGACTGTAGTCTTTGATCTTCATCAGTAAGTGCTTCAAGCCATCTTCACTTTCAGTAAGCAGTGTTGTGTCATCTGCATATTGAAGGTTCTTAATGGTTATTCCTCCAATCCTGAGGCTGTGTTGTTCTTCATATAGGCCATTTTTCATATTGTTTGCTCAGGTTATAGAAGAATAACTCCTAACCAAACCAAACTCACTGCCATTGAGTTGATTTTAACTCACAGCGACCCCTTCTTAGATTTCTGAGGTGCTATCTCTATGGAAATAGACACCACCAGAGCCCCCATATAGAAGAATGTTGTTGTTGTTGTTGTTATGTGCCATCGAGTCAGACCCGACTCATAGTGACCCCTCCTGGGGTTTCTGAGGCAGTATCGCTACGGAAGTATATTGCTCAACCTTCCTTCCAAGGTGTGGCTGGTGGGTTTGAACCACTAGCCTTCAGGTTAGCAGTCAAGTGCCTTAGGCACTACACTACTAGAGCTCCTATACATAGAAGAATAAGATATCTTAATTACTGTGTAGAAAAATGCATGATATTATAAATGAGGGGCTCTTTGATAAAAGCTGGATTAGAGAGCATTATTTAGACTTAAGGCCTATGTGACCTCCACACCCACCCAATTTTTCCCCCCATTTTCTTTGATTTACCCATACAGTTCCAGTTCTAGAGAAGATAAGACATGTATGGAAGCACTGGCTATATATCTGGGTCTGTTCTGAGGAAGTAGGCATTATCTCAGTTTGTTGACCACTTCAAAGTGTGCAGGATAAAAGGAGAAGCATCCTATAGGTGGGATTTCGTTGTAAGAACAACAAACACAAGGGAGGAAGTGATGCTGGCCCATAAAGCCTGCTAATCCTATCCCATGAAAATTATGTGGCTCTGGTGGTATAGTGTCTAAGGCATTTGACTGCTAACCAGAGGCTGGAGGTTCAAATCCACCAGCCACTCTTTGGAAAGGAGATTGGACAATCTACTTCTATAGTGATACTGCCTGGGAAAACTGAGGAGGGGTTGCTATGAACTGGATCCGACTCAATGGCAGTGAGTTTGAGTATTCTGAGCTCTAAAAATCAGCTTATCCTTTTCTGGGACAGAGAGTGCTAACCAAAGCAATATGTATGGAGACAGGGGCAGGGGTTGGATAAAGGAGGTAAGAACATCCTCTTTAGCCCTTACCTCGTGGTGTTTCTGAGAGGATTTCATAATACAGTATAGACAAGGCACTCAGAAAAGTGCTGTGAACATAGAAATTGTATAATAAAAATAATTCCACTTTCCTAACCCATTTTCTTGCCAAGAAGCTAACTCCAAAAAAATCAAAGAATCCCAATATAGAAAGTTTCCTTAGAAACTAGTTAGTCCTACCTTCTCCACAAAGCAGAACTCCTTTTCCAGAACCCTCTCCAAGTTGTCTTACATTATATTCTAGATGGACTCATATACCTAAAGTCCACATCTGACTCGGAGTGGCAGAGTAAGTAAAGTGGTCCATTCAGTATCCATCTGAGATGTGATAGCACACCTTCCTGCTCTGGAGAGCCTGGGAGGATGAGAGCTACATTTCTGAGACACCCTTTGAGCTAGGGTTTTATGTAGCATCTACATTTCTCAAAGCCGATGCATCTTTGTGACCTCTAGAGACTGAATTGAGCAACCTAATCACTTATGGTGAGACACTGTGGTAACATTTCTGGCATCCAGTGTGGTGTCCCAGTTGCTGCTGTTGGGTGCTGTTGGCAGTAGTGTTTCTGCAGACAGCTGTTTTGGCGTGGCGTGGCGGGGTGTGGCGTGGCGTGGCGTGGCGTGGCGTGGCGTGGCGAGGTCCGTGCTGGTAGGTCAGCATTCATCTGTTCACCAAAGAGTTGGCAGTTGAACCTCCCCCAGCAGCTCTGCAGGAGAAAGACCTGGCGATATGTTCCCATAAAGTTTCCAGCCTAGAAAACCCTGTAGGGCAGTTCTACTCTGTCATGTGGGATTGCTGAGTCAAAAATCCACTCAATGGCACCTAACTGTACAACAACAACAGCATCACTCCCAGGAAATCTGGTCCTCTCAGAGGTTCTGTCAGTGCTATAATGAATTATAAGTATTTCTTTTCCTGGTTAAGATAAATGGATTGATTTCATGTTTTAACAGGACCTTGATTAATAATATATTCATCAAGGGCTTTATGTTATGTAAACAATATAAGGTGATATATTAATGTGTACCCAAGAGTCATTGTGATTAT
>NW_006921656.1:6038129-6063976 GCF_000298275.1 Orycteropus afer afer | reverse complement strand
TTTTTTTTGGCCTCATCTCTCACCCCTTGCCAATCTCTTCCTTTCATTTTGTATTCTTCCTCAGAGTTCCGTGAAGATACTCATTCTATTTTGAAAAAGGTTTTATTTAGATACATTTGCCTTGTATTGAACTGACTGTGTCCTCAGACTCAGTGCTTATTGCTTCTCTAGTTATATGGGTGCATACATAAGAAATCATTGAACATCAACTGTTTTTCAGTAACTCTTCTAGGCTTTTAGGTTTACAAAATCTCACAGAGCTTACAATACGATTAAGTATGAATCACAAAGAGAACATGAAGATGCACATTTGAAATATATAATTTCATGTAAGTTCTCTTTAAAACACATCACTACAAACAGATCATTAGGGGAAAAAAATGTATCTGAGGAGGAAATTTTGACCAGGAGTCAGTCATGAAAAACTTTGTGGAAAGAGATTTATAAGCAAAGAGAATGGTGATGACAAAGATTCTAGTATCTGATGAATCAAAGGAGGTCCATGTATCTGGAAGATTACGAACATGGGTGAAAGTGGTAAGAGCTGTGTGTACACCTCCAGGGTGGGATCAGAGCCTTACAGCATCGGCAGGGAGTGAGGGTCTCAACTCCGGCCTCCTAAATTCCAGTGAACAGTATACTTCCGTCTTACATAACAATACTTCAAAATGTTGAAGATTCCAGTAAAAGTGGACTCATGTCCATCTTCACAAGCACATGTGGAGAAAGGTGGTTGATAAGGTGACTGGACATGGTGTAGCTCTTAGTACTTGATAGGTGGCACTCAGGACTCAGTACATAATACTCAGTACTTAGCATTCAGTTATTAGTACTTAGTGAGAGGTATAATCCTTTATTGGTCATTCTGCCTGAAAGAAGACTTGTTGATTATTCCACATTGCTAGGAAATATAAGTCAAGTTTGTAGTCTAAGCCATTTTAAAGAGTCTGAAAAAGATTCCCTTCTGTCTTTCAAATGAGACTAAAAAAATCCTATTATTTTCTTCTTTCCTCTACTCTTCATAACTAGATACTTCTGTAGTACTTGTTTTATATGTATTATATCTAATTATTCCAACAAATTTGTGAAGCCTGTATAATTATCCCCATTTTATACTTAAGTGATTTTACAGTGTCCCCATTTTACAGTGAGTCTTAGAGAAGCAAATTATCAGACAAATTAATGCAGTTAGTAAGCAATGAATGTAGGATAGGGACCCACACCCATTTTAGTCTCAAAGCCTGAGGTTTCTTTTCCATATGCCATCATGTCATGCTCTTTTTCGCTCAAGAGATTCTGCACATGTTACCCCTTCTGCTTTATCACCTTTAATCCCTCTAGATGATCCCTGGTGGCACACTGGTTAAGTGCTTGACTGCTCACAGAAAGGTTGACAGTTCAAACCTATCCAGTGGCTCTGCAGGAGAAAAGCTGTGGCAACCTGCTTCCATAAAGATTACATCCCAGAGAACCCTATGGAGCGGTTCAACTCTGTCAAATGAGGTCACTGTGAGTCAGAATCGACTCAGTGGCACCCAACAGCAACAATAATCCCTTCATACTTTCCTATTTCTTACCAATCTTTCAAAACTCAGTATACGCATCACCTCCTTTTCTGAATTCGATGTACCTGGTCTCAGTCTGTCAAAATGCATATCGTATCTCAATGTGTTTATCAGTTTACTTATCTGCCTCTCCTACTTGACTATGAGTTCCTTCAGGGCAGTTCTTTCTCCTCAATGGCTCTATCTAAAACTGTAAATTTCTGTACTTGCTCAATTATCAATATTCTCTAGAAATTGGAGGGATAAAGGAAGTTGGAAGGCACAAGACACATGAAGGAGTGATGTGTCTGTGGCTTTCTCTCTCTACTGGTTTTCTCTTCTACCGTAATGCTGTACCACAAATGTGCTCAAGCAACAATCAGTTCTTCGTCCTCATCAGGTGAAGAGCTGGCTCAATGTTGGCTGATCTAAGCTGGCCTTGGCTCTAAGATGCATGTTGTGTTCTCCATGCTTTCAGAACCAGTGACAACCAGATCCAAGTCCCCTAGTAATTGAAGAAGCTCAAGAGGACAAGCATATTTCAAATTTTTGATCACATTGTTCCTAGTAACAGCCCATTGGCCATAACAAGTTGTATGGCCAAATTCAACATTAGCGGGGGCAGGGAAGTCTACTGTGCCTACCTATAGTGGAAGGGAGAGAGGAGTAAATATTTGTCTTAAAACATTACAAATTAACAAACTAAAAAAAAAAAAGAAAATGAGGATGAAGTGATTTACAATTTCTTAGAGTAGGATCTGGGATAATACCATTAAGAACTTCTGTGATGAGTATTGCTCCCTATCTTGTGTGTTTGGAAGAGACTTACTCCTGGAATGGAGTTGTTAAGTGGAGAATAAGTTGAATACACTTTTATTGGGCACCTACTAGGTTGAAGATCACTGTGTGGTACAAATTGTTAACACACTCAGCTTCTAACAAAAGGTTGGAGGTTCTAGTCTACTTAGGTACCCTGGAAAAAAGTCCTGGTGGTCTATCTTGGAGAACCCAGCTGTTGAAAACCCTGTGGAGCACAGCTCTGTCTGACACATATGAGGGTGCCATGAGCAAAGTCTACCTGACCCCAGCATCAGCACTAAGTTGTAGACACTGTGTAGTTATTGCAAATACAGAGGATCTCGGAGATGGGTTCTGTTTCCCAGGTCTCCAAGACTAGAAGGGAAGGTGGACTGGTAAGCTAACAATTTCTGTGCTGTGTAATGACTTCCCAGGATTCACAGGATCCTAAGGAGTAGAGTTGTTGTTGTTGTTCTGTGCCATAGAATCGGACCTGACTCATAGCGACTCCTCCTTGGGTTTCCGAGGCAGTATCACTACGGAAGTAGATTGCCCCATCTTCCTTCCGAGGAGTGGCTGGTGGGTTTGAACCACCAGCCTTCTGGTTAGTAGTCAAGTGCTTTAGGCACTATGCTACCAGAGCTCCTAAGGAGTAGAGAGTAGAACAAAATTTTGGACTATGCATTGGGGCATACTCCTTGAACAAGGCAACGACAAAAGGGAATAAATCTAACTGCTCATTCACTTTTAATTTCTAAAACTAACTTCCGAGATTATTTATTTTTCTGTACAGTCCCCATTCTGATCCCGCTACTTGGCATGGAATATGTGTTCAATACATGGTCATGCTATGACTGGGGATGAAAGGTGGTGATGAAATATTTTCAGACTGGTTGTGAACCAATGTCTTCCTCTCATTCTTCCTTTTTATAGATGAAGAAACTAAAACCCAGGTGGCAGATGTAACTTTGTAAAGATCACACAAATATTTAATGATGAAGCTGTAAGCAGAACCTAGGGCTTGCAGCTCCCAGTCCAGTGATTTTGTGCTAAAAATTGCATGAAAATTACCTGACTCTAGTTTTCAATGGAATAAAAAATAAATTATACATCTGGGAGATGTCTAACACAGTGAGTGCAGCACAGTATAAACTCTGTAAATGTTTGTTGACTTGAATTGAGTTAGACATCATACAGAAGCATGTATATTCTCTGGTCTTAACCAACCTCTCTTTTTGCTTTGATGAGGAAAGTGAAGGTGGGAGAGAAGGGACTCTGCCAAGGTCATGCAGTCCACCAGCCCCAGACCCATGCGGAGAACCTGAGCCCTTTGCCTCTGGGTCCAGCACTTTCTCCGTTCTGTCACTAGCAGGGTGTGGATAAGGTCCTGTAAGCTGCCTCTGTGGGTAAAGAGGCATGACATTGTTTAAAGCCATTTCATTGTAAGCTCTGTCACAAACAGCTAAGTAAGAAAAGACAATAATTCAAGTTGTCAGGGCCTTTAGAAAGCTGCTCTAGGGTGTTGTATTGGTAATGGAAAGAATTGTAATGCTTGAATGTGTTTATGCTTGGGCCCCTTTGGAAACCAAGAGTATGTATTCTCAGTAGGCTTAATACAGACAACGATAGTTAAACATGAGCTTTCAGTTAAAGTAGGTTTCCAGGACCTGGTAAATAATTCCATGTTCACAGTTGATCTCAAGCTCAGGCAATGTCAGCATAAAGCAGGGGACAGGCAAAGTGACTGCAGACTCTGCTTGGTCCCCATGTCCAGAAAATCTCTGTCTTCTCTCACTGCTAACTCCAGGTGGAACCTAAAACACTCGTCAATTTCTCTAATAGCGTGGAAGCAACCTGAGCCACTTACTCACGTTTTCTTGTTCCATGAACTTGTTTTAGTCCAAATGACCTTCTAAGCACAGGACACTTAATCGATACAAGGGCCTAATCAGCCTCCTTTGCCACTGCAGCTATGTAGGAAGGATGGAAATGAGTACACATAGGAAGAGGCTTTATCTTGGCCCCCTCCTTACTCCGGGAGCTAAAGTGTGTCATCTTCTGCATCTTTGAATCCACCCTCCATGCCTGTGAGCACTCTTCATTTCTAGGGAGAAGAGAGAAAAAAAGTACTATCCCAACACTGAACTCATCCTTCCTTTTTAGCAGTAAAACCCTAAAACTTTATAAAGCTGTTTGTCTGCAAGGAGCTACTGTTTTCACCCAGTCCATTTTTTTCTCTTTCAGTTGCGAATACTGAGTCCCAACAAGGATACATTGCTTGGCCTATGCTATCCCATCAGCATGGTGCAGGACAATCCCAGGCCTCAGCTGCTCAGTATCTTACAGTGCAGCTCTTTGCCCACACCTAGCTTTGTCCAATTTCCCCAGATTCTTCCAGTGACATTAACCGGCTTGTGGTTATACACTGAGATCCGGTGGGGAAAAACGACAAGTCCACGGGCACAGGTTTATATGTCCCTCCAATGACTGCTGCTTGTGTGTTTCTAAGGCTCTAGAATTTATAGTAGCACTTCAATTCCTAATAAGCATATTTCCAACTAATTATACCTCTTCCTGAAAAATTCTCATAATCTTCACATGGTTGGCTACTTCTTACCAGTCATAGGGCTCCTTGGATTAGATTTACACCTCACTTGGATGAGACTTCCTTTGCCCACTCATCTAAAGGAGTTCCCTTTGAAATTTATTCATACTATATAACACTCCTCCTTTTGCTTTTGGTCTTCATAACACACGTTTCTATACTATTATTCACTTAGCGTAATGAAGACTGTCTCTCTTGGATAGAATCTCATTCCAGGAGACCAGGTACCTTTTATCCACTACTATATCATGAGTATTGAAAACAGTACCTGGTACATCACAAATGACAAATAAATATTTACTGATTGAATGAAAGAATATAACTTGTGGGGACAGACAAGAAAGAAATCTGTCTTTGAGAAATATAGAAGAATTTATTAAGTTAGAAATATGCTCAATGAATGAGGTTCTAAAGAGGTAGTAGAGTTTGTTGTTGCTGTTATTAGGAGCTCTGGTGGTGTAGTGCCTAAGGCATTTGACTGCTAACCATTAGGCTGGTGGGTTTGAAGGGAGTTGCATTTCAGTTTTTGTTACTCGGTGCTGTCAAGTCTGCCCCATACTGTTTCCTAGGTTGTAATTTTTACAGAAGCACTTCACCAGGTCTTTCTCCCAAAGAGTGACTGGGTGGGTTTGAACCACCAACCCTTTGCTTAGCAACCCCCAGTGCTTAACCGTTGAGCCACCAGGGCTTTTTTATAGGGTCTAGACCTACAAAAGAAACTCAAAATGCAACACAGCCACTGCTGGAGAGTTGGATCCGACTCATAGTGACCCCTCCTTGAGTTTCCGAGGCAATATCACTATGGAAGTAGATTGCTCAGTCTTCCTTCCAGGAGTGGCTGGTGGGTTTGAACCACCAGACTTCCGGTTAGCAGTCAAATGCCTTAGGCACTATGCCACCAGAGCTCCCCCACCAAAGAAAGAGCATGATAAAACATCATATTGCTGGACCCAGGAAACAGGCTACCCCATATGATGGTTTAGTAAGTTTTTGCTGTTAATGGCTGCTGTCACGTCAAGTGGAATACAGCTTGTGTGTATGCTCAGAGTGGAACTGCCCCGTAGGGCTTTCAAGGCTGTGACCTTTCTGAAGCAGATCATTCTATCTCGTTTGCAAGGCATCTCTGGGTGGCTTTGAACCACCAACTTTCTTGGCTGGTAATTGACACACTGGGACTCCAATACTCAAGGAGAGGTTGGGTTTTCTTCCTTTAGGTTCAGGGATGAGAGTATCAGAGACGTAGTGGTAGTTTCCCCCTTGTGGAGTCTACAGTTCTAAGGGAATATTTTGTGTACGGAATGTCTTTAACTGGACAAAGACAAGGGAGGAGGTAGGGTCCTCATGATACCTGATCATTTTCTCTTAATGCCATGCAAATCATATGATTCTCGGAAGCGCATATGAACTTGTTTGCAAAAGCCTTATGCTAAAAAAGTAGTTTGAATGGCATATCAGCTTTCAATTTACATTAAATATGCAATTAGCCCCAATTAATCAGGGAAGAATGATTTCAGCTGCAAGTCACCAAAAATTTGACTAAATATAGCTTAAACAAATTTCTGTATCAACATAAGGCTGAAGATAGGCAGTTGCTGGTGTTGATTTAATAATGGTGTCACTAAACTTCAAATTTTCATTTCTGTCCATTTCACTGTTTTATCAGTTGATATTCCCAGCTCCTCCTCTCAAATAGTTTCACCAAGAGTAAGTCTCTTACCCTTCGTGAGCTTCAGAGTCTCAAGTAAAATATTAAAACCAGCGTTATCTCTTTTGTTGCATTGTCATTAGGAATAAAAAGACAATGAGTGCTAAGTGTTCCGCACAGATGCTGGCCCAGACTAATGGCTGTGTCCTTTTACCCAATTGTATTGTTTTCACTCCTCTCCTCTCCCATTTAACCCCTCAGATAGCACACCCATCTCATCTTCTATTTGCCTGTGTTCCTTTCGCTCACTGTGTGTGTTAAGATGTCTACTTGGAGAAGTTTACTCTGACAAACCCAAACTATTCATTTTTCCATGGTCTCCTCCTCCATCCTCAATATGTCTAAATTTTACATTGAATCCTCAATATTCCCAGCCTTGGGAAATGAAAACTTACTCAGAACATCCAGCTTCAATGTCACTTCAGTTGAAGTTAATAAATGTTTATGGAATAAACACTATATGCCAGGTACAGGGGAGTTTTGGGGAAGCTGTCTTTTAATTCTGTGAATAAATTTAGCCAGTCACACATATGAGTTCTTAGTGAATGTTACAGGTTGGGGTCTCCCACAGTAGATTCAAAGAGAGAAGTTGGACTGAGGGAGAGAATTACATGTTAATTATGGATCAGTACCTAGATACGAGGAGAGAGAACTGGATTGGCAGGGCAGTCTCATCTAGCCTGGAGTATTGCTTGTAGAGTCATCCCTTGTTGGGCAAAATGGACAGAGCTTTAGATGTCTCCTCATTCAGTTACTGGATCTGGGCTGTCTCAGAAGACAGAAGCCTAGGTAAGCAGCTCTGAAGGAGCTTATAGCTGGAGACTGTCTGCTGACCACACTCTTTGCAGGCATCAAGAGCTGGCCTGGTGGCCTGACCCAGATCATCTTCACCAAGAAGTCTGAATCCCTGGTCACAGTCACAATTACCCTTTTATGGTCATAACTACCAATGGAGTTCCAAGAGACACCCAAACGGATCACTTGGGTTCCACACATATTCCTTTTTGTCCCCATTGTACAATAGTGGACCAACCTTCCTTTGATGATCAAGGTCATCACTCCTGCCAAGACGGTGGCTGCTCTTTTTGCCTGCTGGACACTTTATATAAGAAACTTCAACTACTCAGGTAAAAGATGTAGCTTATACATATAGACAGGATCCTTCCTGGGGACCTAGCCACTTCTCAAGTCAATGGATTCCATATATAAAAATTAGCTCATGTCTGGAAACTAGCCAAGAGGTCATGATTATTTCGTTGGGTTGGCCACTCTCAGCCCCATGGCCTTTTAAAAGAATTCTTTCACTGGTACAAGGGAAAGAAGTATCCTTGTCCCTTGTTGGCTCTCCATCCATTTACCCTTAAAGACTCTTTTTCCATACAATGTCTCTGTGGTAATTATGTTCGTGTGTCAACTTGGCTGGGCCTGGTTGAGTGGCGGGGCAGCTGGTGGTAGTTATTGCCCTTGATGAGACTGGCAATCAGCTCCATGTTGGGATCTAGCACAAGCAGCTGAGTAGGTGCCTTTGGGAATGTGGTCGGCTTCCTGTATTTAAGGAGAAGCCTTGGGAATGGTCTCTAGCCTATGGCACGCTTGGACCCTGCAGGTAGCTGCGTCGTTGCTCAGCAGCCTGCTATGCTCTGCCGACCTTGGGACTTACAACGGACGTAAGTTAATGGCCTGCCGTGTGGTTTGGTAACATTGGGACTGTGCCTTTTTACTTGTTAACCTTGGGGCTTCTCAGCCTCAGCAGCCAACAGCTGTCTGAGTGAAGAAATGCCTCTAGCTCCTGTGGGCCAGGAGCAGGAGGCAAAGCTGGACCTCAAGGTTGAGGGGCTTTCACCCAGCCCCTGGAGCCTGGCACTTTGAACTTGAACTTAAAGCCTCCAAAGTATAAGAATAAACTCTTGTTTGTTAAGACCATCCCATTTTTGGCATATTTCTTGTCAGAACAACACTAGAGGACCAGAACAGTCTCCTTATCTCTGTTTGGATCAGCCCCTCTAAGTTGACATTATGCTTGATGTTATGATTGAATTGTGTCCCCCAAAGGGATATGTTGAAGTCCTAACCCCTTCACTGGTGAATAGGACCTTGTCTGGGGAAATAAGGTTTTTCTTTGTAGATGTTGTCCGTTAGGTTAATGTGGTCATACTGGAGTTGGGTGAGTCCTAATCCTATGTGCCTTAACCACTACACCACCAGAGCTATTGAAATTTTTAACAACTTGATTGTCACCTTATTCCAGGGACTTCCTGCACTTCATCTTCTCGTAATGTTTGGCTCTCATTGCCACACAGATACTGAGGCTCCCAAACCAAATCTTTCCCCTGCTTTTTTGGGTTCTTCCTGGTGGCAGCAGTCACAATTGTGGTCACTGAAAGCAGATGCTGAGATGGGTTTTGGACTGTAAGTTGCTAGTTATCATTATTAATTTTTTATTTATTATCAGACACTGAAAGATTTTTGGGACGTGATCCTAAGTAAACACAAGAAGGGGGAAAGGGATACTGGGGATGGAGAAAAGAAAAGGCTGCTCATGAGTAAGCTTTCACTGTGGGACACAGAACTCAAGCCTACCATGACCTGCTAAGAAACTTTAACTTGTCCGGCTGAAGGCCAAGGAAGCTGGAGCTTTAACCACTGGCCCTCGTTCCCTGTTGGCTGAAAGTTGCCCGCTGGTGTGTTAACTCCTCACATTTCTGGGGTTTGTGATTGCTTATAGTGGAGAACATGGAGAAAGTCCTTAGGCAAAGGAAAACAAACATGGCAGTTCCAGATGCTGAAGGCAGGCAGTTGTCAGCCTGCCAAGGACCTGAAACCCAGGTCGACCCAGATGGGTTGAGGGGTTTGGGTTCAGGTCCAATGGCATCTGTTACATTGACCAGTAAAAGGGTACAGTTCTGGTTACTGTAGCTAATGCTGCTGCTCTCATCATTATTATCACTGTTGTTATGGGCACTTTTACTATGATTATTTTCCTTCTTAAGAAAAGAGTAGGGGGCTAAAAAAAAGTACAGTACCTGCAGAATAACAGAATATGTCTTTTTTTTTCTAGCTTCAGGTGGTATCAATAATGGAGATTCACTTCAAAGAGAAGTTGATAGTTTTCAGCATGCATTTTCCACAGGCAGCTAGACGGTGGGTCTCAGAACAGGCAGACTAGGCTTCGGGTCAATGACTGTGGTTTCCATGGTATTCCACCCTTTTTTTTTTTTGCAGCGTAGTGTCTTCTATTTTCCTCTCCCTCCATGACTGTTGCCGGAAGCCTGTGGTCTGGGCATTCTGCCCAGTTTGATTTAATTTGGGTCTCCTACTTATGCAGCATCCTAGCTGTGGTTTGGAGATGACATTTTACAAATTGTGTTTAGGCGTTTTTGTTTATTTGTGGTGGAACAAGTACAGAACACTTGTGTCCAGCCTGTTTGGATAGTAACATTTAAGATAGGAGAAATAAAACTAATAGCAGATAATGATACATACAATTGTGTAATTATGCAGAACACTATAGTGCCTAAGACATTTGACTGCTAACCAGAAGGCTGGCAGTTCAAACCCACCAGCCACTCACTCCTCAGAAGGAAGACTGGGCAATCTGCTTCCGTAGAATACCACCTCGGAAAGATGGAGTCGCTATGAGTTGGATCTGACTCGACGGCAGTGAGTTGAGTTGAGTGCATGTTTACATGCCTTCAAATGGAGCTTGGGATATAACAACAGGACAGTGCTGTCATAGAGGCGTTCTTCTTTTTAACCTTTTCCTACAGTGGTCTGAAAAATATGGGTGCACACTCAATAGGATCATGTGACACTCAGTAGGAGCATGTGAAAAGGTGTGTGAGTCCGTGGTGGGGCTGGCACTGAGCAGAGCATTGGTAAAAAACCAGGTGCCATTGAGTCAACCCCAACTCCTGATGACACCATGTGTGTCAGAGTAGAACTGTGCTCCAAAGTGTCATCAGTGACTGACTTTTCAGAAGTAGATCATCGGGTTTTTCTTCCAAGGTGCCTTTCACTTAGCAGCTAAACATGTTAACCAGTCATACCCCTTCCCCCACAGAGATTGGTAGAGGGCTTCAAACACCTAGAGCCAGGAAGTGAGCTGCATTCCAACCAAATTCTCAAGTTGCTTCAGGGTGAGGAGTTCCAGTTGCTAGGAGCAAACTGACCAACTTTACTGCCCCGCAACATCCCTTCTTTAAACAAGCTCAGCTGAAGCTTTTTTTAGCTGGCAGACAGAATGTGGGCTAGCTTCTCTGGTCATGCCTCAGGTATTAAAATGCCCAGTCCCACCACTGCAATTTCTCACCCAGTTTAAAGCATCCTTCCACCCCTCAGCTCTTCTGCCTCGGGCTTGAGACTTACAGTAGGGGAGAGGCTATGATGCATATTTAGATGTTCCCTCAGTTACTTGTCCACTCCTCCATTCTTACACGTGCTGCGTCTGCTCCTCTGGTGATAGAGTAGGGTGAGAATCCAGAGGGGACAATGCGCGGAGACATGGACACTGCGTTCTACAGATGTGCACATGCTGGGCCAGCCCCTCTTGGAGTGCCTGTGAGGGTTCCCTGGCACTTTCCCAGGTAGAAGCCTCCCCACGTGAGACGGAACCTCTGATCCATTCCCTGGCATGGGCATTACCTCCCTGGATTCCCTCAGTCCTTCTCTTTTGGCTGCGACTCTCATCACTCCAGCAGCCACCTTTAGCCTTCAGATTTTTTCAGGCTTGAAGCAGGTGTCGAGTGTTGAGTGCCCTGAACTTCAAGGAGCACATGTCCAGCCCTCTGATTATTTCCCATGAAGCCCCTTCACTTAGTTGAAGAGAAAGCCCTGTCCCATGGTGGGCAGCAATATATAGCACACCTACCACCCTCCCCAAAGCCATCCTTCCAGCCTCTGGCCTCCAGACTCAATGTGTATGGTGGGCTATTGATGGTGGAATCACCCCCTTGCAGCCATTCCATTTGCAAGGCATGCACTACTGTGGCATATTTGTAATTAATTATTCTATCATCACCATTGATAGTTTCAGCAGAGTCTATGAGAGTGAATGTTCTTTATAAAGAGACCCACAGTAAGAGTCACAGGAACGCATATAAGCAGATTCCTATATATGTTGGCTTCAATCCTAGTGTTTCATCTGTGCAGATGTTAACTGCACCATGAACACAACACCATCCACTTAGCATAAAGTATTGAAAAGCGTGGCCTAGATTTCTACACTAGTGCAAGGAGGGGGCATTTCCTGTTTGTGATGCAAGAAAACAAAGCAGTTCACTGAGAGGCAATGTGTAGCATAAAGGGTAAAGAATGAACCTGCTGGACCCCAGCTTCACTGAATCATGGTTCTGCAGACTTATAGCTGTGTACCCTAAGACTGCCTTCAATCTTTCTGTACCTCATTTGATCATGATTGCATCATTGATAAAAAGATGGCTGTGTGAGCATTGATTGTGGATCCAAGGAAAATGAAATCCTTGACAGCTTCAGTCTTTTCTCTGTTTATCATGTTACTCATTGGTCCAATTGTGAGGATTTTTACTTATGTTGAGGTACAATCCATACTGGAGACTGTTGTCTTTGGCCTCCATCAGTAAGTGCTTCAAGTCCCCTTCACTTTCAGCCAGCTAGGTTGTGTCATCTGCATATCGCAGGTTGTTAATAAGTCTCCCTCCATTCCTAATGCTGAGTTCTTCAGCTTCTCAGATTATTTGCTTAAGATAAGTAGAGTGAGAGGATACAACCTTTCCTGCTTAGAAACCACACAGTATGTTGTTGTTCTGTTTGAACAACTGTCTCTTGATCTGTGTACATGTTCTGCATGAGCACAATTAAATGTTCTGGAATTCCCATTCTTTGCAATGTTATCCATAATTTGTTATGGTCCAACAGTCAGATGCCTTTGCAAGGTCAATAAGATAGACAAACATCTTTCTGGCATTCTCTGCTTTCAGCCAAGATCCATTTGACATCATGGATTAAATCCCTATGCCACATCCCCTTCTGAAATCGGGTTTGAATTTTTGGCAGGTCCCTGTCGATGTACTGATTCAGTGTTGTATCTTCAGCAAAATTTTACTTGCATGTGATATTAATGCCATCGTTTGATGACTTCTGCATTCTGTTGCATCACCTTTCTTTGGAATGAGCACAAGTATGGATCTCTTCCTGTCAGTTGTTTAGGTAGCTATCTTCCAGATTTCTTGGCATAAACGAGTGAGTGCTTTCACCATTGCATGTTTGTTGATACATCTCATGGGCATTCTGTCAATTCACGGAGCCTTGTGTTTTGCCAGTCCAGCTTGGACTTCTTCCTTCAGTAGGATCAGTTCCTGATCATATGCTACCTCCTGAAATGGTTGAATGTCTACCGATTATTTTTGATACAGTGACTCTGTGTACTCCTTCCATGTTCTTTTGATGCTTACTGCATCTTTCAATGTTTTGACCACAGAATGCTTCAGTTTTGCAACTCTAGACTTGAATTTGTTTTTCAGTTCTTTCAGCTTGAAAAATACTGAGTGTGTTCTTCTCTTTTAGTTTTTTATCTCCAGGTCTTTGTACATTTCATTGTAACACTTTATTTTCTCTTCTTGAACTAACATTTGAAATCTTCTGTTCAGATATTTTACTTAACCATTTCTTCCATTCATTTTAGTTTATTTGTTCAATAGTAAATTTCAGAGATTCTTCCGATATTTTTGCCCTTTCTTTCTTTCCTGTGTTGTTAATGACCTTTTGCTTTTTTTGTGTGTGATGTCCTTGAGATCACCCAACAACTTGTCTGGTCTTCACTCATTAGCGTCCAGTGTATCAAATCTATTCTTGAGATGGTCTCTAAATCCAGATGGGATCTACTCACAGTCATACTTTGGCTCTTATGGTCATAGCAGATCTCAGCATGGAGGTGATTGCATTATATAAGTTCTCCTCATGGTGGATGACCACATCATAACTTCTAAACCACTGAGAATCATGGCCCAGCCAGGTAATCACACAACCTTAACTATCATACCTGGCATAATAGACCATATGATTCTCTGATTCAAAATGGCCAATACCAGTCCATTTCAGCTCACTAATGCCTAGGATATTGATCTTAATTCATTTTTGATGACTTTCCTAGATTCATACTTTGTACATTTCTGATTATTAATGGATGTTTCCAGTTATTCTCATTTTGACTCATGCTGCATCACCAAATGAAAGTCCCAAATGCTTTACTCTGTCCACATCATTAAGGTCAAATTTACTTTGAGGAGGCAGCACTTCCCCACTCATATTTTGAGACCCTTCCAACTTGAAGGACATATCAGACAGAGTTCTGCTTTTTATAAGGTTTTCGCCAGCCAATTATTTTTAGAAGTGAATTGCCAAGTTTTTCTTCCCAGCTTGTTTTAGTCTAGAAGCTCCACTGAAACCTGTGTGCCGTGGATAACCCTGCTGGTGTTTGAAATACTGGAGGCCTAGCTTCCAGCATCACAGAAACATGCCAGCCACCATAGGAGACAAATTGACAGGCAAGTGCTGGAAGTACTATGTGAAACTTACAGGGATGGACATGAATACATTATGGGCTGATATGGAAACATAACCATGGTATACTAGTAAATGAAAGAAAAGTGTGGCCCGTTACACTGGGTATTAGCATTGGCATTTGGAAGCACACACCTTTAGATACATGGAGTAGTAGTTCACGTGCTGAAGTACCCCTAGGAGGTACCACAAGAAGCGATTACAGAGATCATTTTTGAGGAGGTCCCTAATGGGGTACAGTGCATTTTCTTTTTATTTTGTATAATTTCAGGCAGTTTCAATGTCTCACTTGCACATGCATCATTTTGTTTTGCAACTTTCCTCAGAGCTCTTCTGGTGGTATGTAACATTTTACAGTATGTTCACACACGCACACACACACACACAGACACACACACAATGATAATTACTTTAAAAGCCAAGACGTAAGAGTCCACCTGGAAGAGACAATTAGCCCATTGGATTTCCTGTGGCCTCTGGTCCATGCACAGTTGGCCTGCTCTCACTCTTTCAACTAGTCTCTCTGGCTAACCTTGGTTCTTTGGTTGATGATGAACTTTTTGTTTTTTTTAGTGACTTTTTTTTTAATTGTTGTGAAAATATAGATAACACATTTGCCAATTCAACATTTTTCACATGTACAGTTCAGTGACATCCATGACATCTGTCATGTTGTGCAACCGGTGCCCATGTCCTCTACCAAATTTTCCATCACCATAAACAGAAGAAACTCCATGCGTCCTGAATTGTGAAGACTCATTTTTGTCCCTGACTTGTTTGGGAATTGTTTTATCACACTCCCTCTTCTCTCTAGCACACTGTTTTCAGTTTAGCTGAGTGTTTGCATAACCTGGAAACTTTAAGGATCAAGGTCAAGGCTCTCCTCTCTATTACTCAGCAGACCTGAGGTGAATGGGGGCTGATTTTGGTAAAGGCGCCCTGAGAATGCAGACGTGCTGGTGGGGTCAGGACACACTGAATTCCTCATGTCTCTTCAGGACTCCTGGTTTTCACACAATGGCTACCACCTTAAGGCTTTGTCTTCCACATTGTAAGTGCCTCACCATTCCTGTGACAATGGCCTGGGACTGCCCTGTCATGAGGGTCATCTTTTTTACTCCTGCACCAGGCACCCCTTCCCATGGTTCACTCCATCTCTCCTGCTCTGACCTCTCAGCTGCCTTCTTGCCTCAGAGCCCTCATCTCTGGTCCAGGAATTGGGTTTTGGCTTCTCCTCTTGCCCCTGATGTGTTATTAAACCAGCTGCTTTTTCTCTAAGATTGCTCAGTCTTTCGATCTCTCTGGTTAGGATGGCAGATCTTTCTAAGTGAACTGGCCCTAAAGAGCAGTCCTAGACAGCAGAGCCTTCCATTCCAGGGTTCCATTTACTGGCTCTGCTTGGGAAAATGGCCTGTCAGTTACCTGTCAGTGGGTTTTCTCTGTAATTGCCTTTACCCATCGTTGGCGGATTCTAGTTTTGTTGTGTAGTGTCGGTGCTGAGTTCTGTTGTCCTACCAGCATCTGCCTTCCCTCAGCCTGACCCACTAAAACAGCATTTCTCAGAACATAATATACACAGGAATCACCACAGGATCTTGTTAAAATGCAGATTTGGATTCAATAGGTTTGGGGTCAGGCGAGAGATCCATGCTCCTTAACAAGCTTCCAGGTGATGCTGCTGCTGTTCCGTGGTCTACACACGGAGTAGCAAAGCATTGACGCTCCTGGCTGCCAGTTTCTCGCCTCTGCTCTGTCGGCCTCCATCAGACTCACTCGTGTGACTGAAGCTGGCCTGTGGCTCGTGGCAGTGGGTAGCTGGCAGAGTCAAGATTTACCTCTTGTAGCCTAGACTACAGGAGCTCTGGTAGCATAGTGGCTAAAGCACTTGACTGCTAACCAGAAGGCTGGTGGTTCAACCCCCCCAGCCACTCCTCGGAAGGAAGGTTGGGCAATCCTACTTCCGTAGTGATACTGCCTCGGAAACCCAAGGAGGGGTCGCTATGAGTCGGGGCCGACTCGAAGGCACATAACAACAACAACAACAGCCTAGACTACTATGTGAGTAGGAACTTGTTTCCCAACTTTGAATAATAGTCCTAGATCATGCTTGTCAATTTCTTATGCACTGACAAGCACTGGGCAAAGTGCCTTGCATTTATTATTTTTAAAAGTTAAATTGTGCAACGATCCTATGTCATAGGTAGTGTGGTTATCCTAGTTTTACAGGTGAAAATTCTGAGATGAACTGCTTGCATGAGGCCTCATGCTAAGGGGTCCAGTTGGAATTTAAACCAGGAGGTAAGATCTTTATCTAAGAAAAGTGAACCCTAACTGTTTGTTTTGTTGTTGTTTTCTTTTCATAATATCATGCTGAATGGGAGGACATGGCCAGGACCTAAACAAGATTATGTGACTCAGAAGAAGCCCTGGTTGCACAGTGGTTAAGTGCTTGGTTGCTACCTGAGAGGATCGTGGTTTAAACCCACCACCAACTCTGTAGGAGAAAGATGTGGCAGTCTGCTTCAGTAAATATTACAGCTTTCAAAGCCCTGTGGGGCACTTCTACTCTGATCTTTGAACTGGTGTATTCCAGTCAACCCCTTGCTGGGAACTTACCTTTCTACCCCAAACCAAAAAAAAAAAAAAAAACACTTCACTGTCATCAAGTCGTTTCCGACTCACAGCAACCCACCTTGGGTTTCTGAGGCAATATCTGTACAGAAGTAGATTGCCCAACCTTCCTTCCAAGCAGTGGCTGGTGGGTTTGAACCACCACCCTTCTGGTAGGCACTACGCTACCAGAGCAGTAACATGTAAAATACAAAACAATTGGCATAATGCACTTATGAAAATAATTTACTAGGGGGGAGGACGCGTTTGGCAAAAATTCATAAAACATGAATGTTATTTGTATAAAAATAAGGCACTTGACTTCTAACCAGAAGGCTGGAGGTTCAAATCCAGCAGCCACTCCTCAGAAGGAAGGTTGGGCAATCTACTTCCGTAGTGATACTGCCTCGGAAACCCAAAGGGGGTCACTATGAGTCGGGACTGACTCGACAGCACACAACAACAAGGAGTTGTAGGAGTTATAGGTCTAGAATGTGTTTATCCCTGTGAGATTTGAATCAGAAGGTCAGAGTTGGGTCCAGGAATCTGTAATTCAAAAGACCTGTGAGTGGCTCCATGTATACCTTGAAAGACAGCTGGACTAAAGGATCTCAAAGCTATTGTCCTACCTAAAGTGGCGGTGGCACCAATCCCCAGTAAAGTGGGCCTTTGCTTTCCATGTGGAGTGTATTATCCTTGCTGTAAGAGCAGGAAGTGCTGGAAGAAGCTTGTTCTGTGTCTGGAATCTTCTCCACTCAAGGTGAATGATTAGTGTGACTGCTGCCCCTCCTCAGGCAACCCACCCTGGAATGCACTGTTGGTCAGGTGATAGGTGGCTTAATTAGCAGGAGTCAGCGCACAGCTGCCAGCAGTCTGGGGCTCTGGAAGGCTGTCGAGCATTTGTTATGACTTTACGAGAGCTGGAGGGCAGGAAACCATGGGGAGTAGTCTATTTCTATGGTGTGTGTTTCTGTTGATGAAATTGTCTGCACGTAGAATGAGCCTATTGATCTTTATCTGGAAAGCCTTGAGACTTTTCTTTGCTTGAAAGCATGTGTCAGGGTTTCACTATTTATCAGCAAGCAGAGGCCATATTGGGAGTCTTGAGTGGTACATGGTTCGGCTATCTTGGTTCAGCCATAAAACCCCATGTGTTCTTATCCAAATGTATGTGTTTGTGTGTGTCTCAATTATAATAATCAATTATTGGACCAAGAAATGCCCAAAGAAATCACTCACTACAGTGGTCCCTGAGTACCAGCCCAGAGAAAATTATTTTTTATTAGTTTTATCATTAAAAATATGTTTTCTGTTATCAGGACATTGCTATAAGATTTAAGTGTTTAAATATCCATAGTGATTGTTATACAGAGCCAAGTTTCAAATACTCCATTTGACTGATGATTCACTACCTTCAGTTCAAGTCCGAAGGTATAATCATGTTCACATACAGAGAATAAGAGAATGCAGTCCATATTCCCTGATCCCAAACCTACTCTCCTTTCCCATACTCTGCCGTGTTCTTCACCCACTGACTATTACAGTAGCACGTTTCTGTAGTGCACATTAATTGTGTTTGTCCATTTGATGTGTCCATTTTCTTGGGCAACTGTACATCTCTGATGTGATAATGTAATTTTTGTGTGAGGGCCAATCAAAGGATCTCACCCTCTTGACCTAAATATGGTCTAGGACTCAGAAACCACCAGTCATTCGTTCCTGTTGTCTCAGCATGGAGTCTAGGATTGGGACTGTTATCAAGCTGGGCCACCAGAATTCTTTCTCCAGGTTCTTTGATTTGGATGTGGAGAAACCAAGTTCCTATCTTTTAGTTACAAGAAAAAAGGATACAAGTTAGGGGCTACCACAGTGCACCTTCATTAGAACACGGTGAAAATCTGGTTGCATTTGGGGACTGTGAGACCACAAATAAGATAAGCAGAGCCAAGAGACAGAGATTAGGAAGGAGGAGAGAGAATGGTTGCCACCCGTTAGCCTTTTCCTCCTGGCAGGCAATCCTTCCTGAAATGAGTTCTGCTCTGGTTACACAGTGTGTCCCCACTAAGTCTCTGTTTTGTTTGCTCTGTTCAGCTACCACATCCTGTTGACAGTGATGCCCTCATTTAAGATTATTTGCTAATTGTTA
Source organism: Orycteropus afer afer (assembly GCF_000298275.1). Lineage (NCBI taxonomy): Eukaryota > Metazoa > Chordata > Mammalia > Tubulidentata > Orycteropodidae > Orycteropus > Orycteropus afer. The sequence continues at coordinate 6,045,032 of NW_006921656.1, read as the reverse complement.
ACACTCTATCTAATCTTCTTCATGTATTTAATTTCTCTGGCTTGAGTTTTAATTATGAGATTTTTACCAATTAAGACAAAATAAAACAAACCCCTTCTTATCTCTTCTCTCCTCTGGGGTCTAGATCCACCATTTCTACTTACTATGTAATCATCACTGAACTTGGCCATTAGAAGGCAGGGGATGATGTAGTGAAAGGGGCATAAACTTGGAATTTGTTCAGATCTAAATTTAATCTAAGCAAAACTACTTAAACCAAAAAAAAAAAAAAAAAAAAAAACCTCATTGCCATCGAGTCAGATCCAATGAATAGTGACCCATCTTCGGGTTTCCAAGGCATTATCTCTATGGAAGTAGACTGTCCGACCTTCCTTCTGAGGAGCGGCTGGTGGGTTTGAACCACTAGTCTTCTGATTAGCAATCAAATGCCCTAGGTACTATGCCACCAGAACTCCCAGAAGTACTTAAGGGAACACAAAAAAGTGAGGGGCATGAACTAGTTACTTATTTGTGCCTCTCTTTCTTCTTTAGTAGGGAGCCCTGGTGGCATGGTGGTTAAGGCACTCGGCTGCTAACCACAAGGTCAGAAGATGTTGCACTCTGCTTCCATAAAGATTGACAGCCTTGAAAACCCTATGTGGCAATTCTACTCTGTCCTGTTGGGTAGATAGGAGTCAGAATCAAGTCAATGGCAGTGAGCTTGGTTTGGTTCCTCCTTAGTAAGCTTGCTTCCTCATACCAAAATTAGTATTAGAAATAGTGTATAGTATATTTATATAAACATATTTCCAGTAAAACCAGTTGTTGTCAATCCTTGCTAGTCTGTGGCAACCCCATGTGTATCACAGTAGGAGTTTACTACTCATACACACTCACATGCACACACTCACACACTGATGGCACTCACATAGGCATTCCCATGCACATGCTCACACACAACAGAGTAATAACTGGCACTAATTTTCATGGCTTGTGTTTCTGTTGGTGCGTGCAGAATGATCCCATTGATCTTTATCTGGAAATTAAAACTGCTTTATTCTTATTATTTTAACTTTTAAGTTGGTCTACTAAAACTTTTAAGTTGGTCTATTTGAAGAGAGCTGACAAGAGTCAAGAACTGATTTTTTTTATTATAGGCAAGATCCACTGCTTTCCATGTGAATGACTTTGGCCGAGTCATTTTACTCCCAAGTGTCCATATTTTATCTCTAAATCAGTATAATAAGCCCTATTATTTGACTGCTATCCAGAAGGCTGGTGGTTCAAACCCACCAACCAATCCTCGGAAAGAAGGTTGAGCAATCTACTTCCATAGTGATACTGCCTCAGAAACCCAAGGAGGAATAGCTATGAGTTGGATCCAACTCGATGGCAGTGAGTTTGGTTTTGGTTTTGTTCAGGGTTTGTGAGAGACAAAAAATGGACCTTGTCTGTGAGGGCATTTTGAAAAGTTAGGTCTTTTCTTTTTTTCTCCTACCAGAGGTCTGACCAGGTGTCCCATCCCTTTGTGGCCCTCGAGATTTTGCCATCTAAACATACTGTCCTTTCTCGCAAAAAGTCTCCTACTAACATTAGACTATAAACCTAAAGATACAAAACTCAAAATCTATTAAGAGGCAATGGAACCAACAGAAAGGAAACAACAAAAAACACATCCTCTGGCATATTGTGATATGAAAGAAAAAGCAATTACCTGAAATGAATGTGTGTTCAGGATGACTTCCTTCATTCAAAAAGAAAATGGTCCCTAGCCAGCCCACCAACACACAACACATGAGACACACCTGGCTGCTGATTGGCAATGTGATCTTGCACCCTACTTTTTACAGGTGTGATTGATGGGTGACAATGTTGGAATGAAAAAACATGGCTGAAGGTGCACGCCAAATGCTCAGTGATTCAGGTGGCTGGCATCTATTTGACTGCATGTATTTATTTGATGTGTGAGTGTAGGAGGGCAAAGAGGAAGGTAATGGTGCTAGAAGATGCAGACCCAGCCACGAGATGGCCTTGCTCTTGCTCGGTGTGGAGAAAATACAAATTGGATTGTATCTTCTATCAAGCCTGGACTGTTTTCTCTTTTTACTCTTACTTCCTAGCACCCTTTGATGAGCAGTCTTTCAGGCTCTTCTTTTGTGACTATCATCACCTGCTGTCTTCTTTGCGAGTTTGTTTTTTCTGAAGATGGCAGGCACCAACCAAATTCAAGTCCACAGGAGCTTTCAGTTTTAAGTGTTTACTGTTTCTTACAACTAGAGACAATTATGTGCAGAGAAGGCAGAATTGACGAGAACGTGACTTTAGATAATTATTCAATTCATTAATTATTGAACACATCAGAAGTCTATCAGCCTCCAGGTTGTGTCCAATGAGTAGAAAGCACAAGGAAAACTCTCTTCTGGCCCCACAGGCTCACAGTCTGGAGGTGAGAACCAGGAAACGATGCTTTGTTAGAATGCAGTGTAAGAAGGACTCTGATGGGGAAAAACAGGAGGCTGGAGGAGCTATGGGAACACTCAAAGATGTTTGACCAAATAAGTTAAAGTTTGCGTTCAGTTTTGATAGATGAATAGGGATTTGGGGAAAGGAAATGAGAGGATACTTGCAAAGGCATTGATTACCATGTCTCAAAAAACTACAGATAATTCAGAATTGTTCTAAAAAAGTGATGGTGAGAACGGATTGAGTACGAATGGATGGATGCTGGAGGTTGCTGAAGAGTTTCACTTCATTCTGTGTCTGTGGTCAGAGTGGAGAAGACAGTGGAAGACTCAAGACAATGGAGTGACACATTGGTTTGAATTTCTGAGGCATGGTGGGGATGAAATACATCTAGACGGTGGTGAGAGGGGAATGATCATGAGCCTAAGGAAGACATCCATTTGACAAAGAGTGTTTGAACTAAGTTCATGGTCCAGGGAATATAAGAGAAGAGACAAATATGGACGTTATTAGGGATATTAATTATATAGGACTTACGTCTGATTAAATGTAGGCAAGTAACTTTTTGACTTTGGATGTAAGGTAAGCCTGCTCATTGAGATAGGAAAAACACCAATTCCAGAGGAGGGATGGATTCACTGGTAGAGATACTGATTTTGAGATAAGTCAGGGTATCTGTTAACTTAATAGACTCGTGAATGTTCAGATATGACAGAACGGTTTTATAAGCCGTCAGCAAATAGTGCTGAGAACTGTGCCTCAAGACTTACAACTTAATGTGTGTTGGTTCTCTTCCTCTAGAGCATGTTGTCCAAAGGTGAAGTTCCATTCCGGAATGAATAACAACTGACACTGCCCATCCTGCCTCAAGCAGGCAAGGGCATTTCTCAGGGACTGCAGCCCAGGTGACCGAACACGCAGCAGGCTTCTAAGAGTCTGTGCTTCCCAGAAAGCCTTGCCTCTTGGAATCTGACCTCTATTGCTGTACGTTATTTCTGGACGTAACTCATGACCAGTTGAGGATCTGTTCCTTTGAAAGTCGTGATTTAGCTTGGGATCTCCCCGGAAAGCAGAACTGAGGTGAAGACTTAGGTGCTACCATTTGATTAGAGCACCACTCCTTAGAGCAAGAGTAAGGGATTAAGAGGAACGAAGCAAGAAATTGCAGGGAGAGGCTCACATAGAAATGTGTTGTCCCACTGGGCACTATCAACTTTGACCAAGTGTTGAGTCTCATTGGATTATATCTGAGAAACCATCTAAATGTCCGTTTAGGAAAATGTGCCTGTGTGGGTGAGAGAAGGGGACAGATTTATCCACTAGCTTACATCTCTGATTGGCTGGAAGTTTGCACCATGGCGCACTGGGTCTCTGCCATTGCTGGGTGCACTTGTGTTAGAACCAAACGGGAATTAGAAGTTTACCACATACTTTTGTCATAAGGATTCCGGAAGCAGGAAGCTAAAGTCAGGAAGTGAGTACAGGCAGTCCCCAGGTTACAGAAGTCTGATTGACAGACAAATCCTGCTTGCCTTTTAAACTGGTTCTGTCACAACCAGTGAAGTGAAACAAAACAACTCAGTTTTACAATTTGATATATTCGGCACAATACCTGGAATGGGAAAAATCATGAGAAGCCCATCAGAGACTCGAAATAGGCATAGAGAGTCCTTTCAGGAGCCTGAGGCAGAGACTGGGTATTGGCAGGACTGTAGGAGAGCTACACACATTCAGAGTTATACAGTCGGCTTCCATCTTTGAGCAGGGCAGCCCTGCTTCAGACTGTGCTCAAAATCCGAAGGCAAGAGATTTGGTTGTCCGGCAACGAACATGCTGCCCTTCTTCTGTAAGAGGCAGATTAATTCTCAGGCAAGGCTTTGAACTGTACTTTTTCCGGTTCCAGTTATCTTTCTGGTTCACCACGACTTTAAAAATTCAGATATTTTCTGGTGAGGTTTCCTTGGTCATGACTGAACCAGGCAGCCTGACAAATTCTTAAAGACACAATTAGGAATCTTGGTCATAATTCAGCGACTACATGTATTTTCATGTGTGTGCATGGTTGGGGATGATGGAGCTAATACAACTAGAACCTGGATTAAGGGGCATTTCTTGGAAGTGATTGACCTCCGAAGAGATTTAGAGATTTATCTCTGATGCATTTATTTACATTTCTCAGACCCATGGCCTCCTGCATTTATAAAATTGTAAGAGTGATAAAGGGCAAATCCCATATATTTGTCTCCTTTTCTCAGGAGCAGAGAGTGGCAGTGTGTAAATTCCTCTCCCATTTACAATGCTGGGCCTTCTCTCCTGTGTACGAGAAGCCTTGTTGTACACACAAATGGAACCATCTGAGTCCCATTGCATTGACATAGAAAGGGCAGAAACTAGAGTGCAAGGAGGCTATGTGGCTGTTGACGTCCTAACAGGAAACAACATGCTTTCATCCAGGAATCTCATGTTTGCATTCAGGGTAATGTAAACAAGGGGGAGGATGGTGGTGAGTAGACCTTCAGAGGCTAACAGGACATATGGAGCACACATCATAGTTTTGATAGCTCCTCTCCTGATAACTTATTTCCCTATTAGATCATTCCTACCAAGCTACAACCATGTTTTTGAAAGTCTTCTATCTTAAGAAAATATATACTGGCTTTACATATGCCTCCAAACACCACCGTTTTCTTTGTTGACTGTAGTGCAAACCCTTTGAAAAACGTGTTCTGCACTAGATGTCCTAGCTTTTTCTTTGTGACTTATGCTGTTTGTAAAGAACATTCAGTGATTAATGACAATGCTTGTGTTATAATATGGGGAAAAAGGCCTAACTTTCTATCTGCAAGATTCTGTAATAGTTGCTTAGCTTGGGCTCTGGTGTCAGACTGTCTGGGTTTGAATCATGTGACCTTGGGTAGGTTATTTAGCTTCTTAGGGACTCAGTTTCCTTGTTTTAAAAATAATTCCTACTTCAAAGATTTGTTGCAAAGATTAAAATAGTTAGCATATGCAATGCACTTAGAAATGTACCTGGCACATAATTAACACTCAAATATTATGTGTCATGATCTAATTCTGAAAAAAGCAGGCATATATGCTCAAAGGAGCCACGTTAGATAGCACTGGTTGCGTTGGGGAGGTTATCGTGTGCGTTAGTTCAACTTCTTTTTGATTTTTTGTGTGCATCACATTTCTTAGGGTGAGTACATATTATTCATAATAAACATACCCTTTAATCATAGTTTTTAAGTTATTCTTTCATAAGAGAGCTTGATTTGAATTGATTCCAATAAAAATCATCTAATATCTTTATAATATTCAGTCATACTATTCAGAAATACGGCACACCTCTCCTTCTATGCAGGTCTTAAATAGGGTACATTGACAGGAATTCAGGGTCTGTTTCCAAATCTTTAATTTGGAAATAAAAATGTCTGTTCCTCTTAATCTTTGTAATCTAAAAAAAAAAAAAAAAAAAAAAGTGGAGTAGTAATCTCCAAAATTGCTGCCTCCTCTTCCTAGTTCTCTGAGTCGTGGTCTTCTCCATGGGAACAGGAAGTGCTCTGGGCCCATTGACCTTCATGACCTTCTTTATGATGGTCCCCACATTCTCATTTCCACAATAGTGCCATGTTGAGACTGAATACAACATAAATCCTCAGGAGAAAGTTAACCTCAGCCTCAACCCAAAGGACAGTAGTCAGAAGTGGGAACCAGGTTTCTCCAAAACACCTGAAAATCCTTTTATTTTTAGATGACTAGCGACTTTGCCCACTCACGGAATTGCAAAGATACAAACCTTGTCTATAGGAATAACAATAGGAAGAATCAACTTGTCTTTAAAGGAAAGAAAAGATGAAATTACTTAGTTAATATCAAGAGATACATACAAGGCATGTTGCTAGGTGTTGCAAGGGGTGTGTCATTCCGTTCTGTTCCTTCAGCTGCTGTTGGGGACCCTACGTGCTGGGAAGATGGTAGTGGATGAAGCAGGAGGCCTCAAGGAGCTCTCTCTTTAGCAAGGGGAAGCTATAAATAAATATACAGAGAACCAGTGGGGACAATTGTAGAGGGAAATTCTAGAGGAAGGGTGGCAGAGAAGGCTTTGGGAAAGAGCTGACTTTGGATCTGACTTTCCAAGGAGGAATCATTTGCCCAAATACAGAAGGATGAACTGATTTCCAGACATCTGTCACCTATTAGATCTTGAACTCTGATGATTCAGGGATCATCTTGGGCCATGTAGTAAACCTAGCACTTGGCACATACAGTAGACATTTAATCCATATTTTCTGAAATTCTTCCCGGAATTTTGCTTTGTACCCCAGTTCTGGTAACTGAATGTGCACATGCACACACACACACACACACACACACACACCATAGACTGGCCCATCTGAAAGAGGAGAGTGTACAACCTTCATCCATCAAGACCAAGGACATCACTGCCCCACCTACCCT
>NW_006921656.1:6021494-6037979 GCF_000298275.1 Orycteropus afer afer | reverse complement strand
CCAACAGGGATCAAAGTCTGATGCATAATGAGACCAGGTGTTGCTATGAGTCGGGTCTGACTTGTAAGTTCAGTTCAGGAGGGGCAGGTCTTATGGTAATTATTAGGGTGATTTAGGCTTAGATAGACATACACTGTTGATTTAGATATGTCCCTACTAGGACTACACCTGTGGCTCCCTTTCCTAAAGCTAGCAAATTGGCTTAACATGCTTCCCATTGGCAAAGACCCAGCAAAGCTGAACCCTATTAACCATGAAATCCCCCTTCTCTTCCATACATATTGCACTTCAAAGAATTTGCTGACCTTTCAGTGATAAATGTAGTTCACTCTAAAATCCAAGGGTCAAATGAAAAAGAGGAAATCCTGACATTTGGAGTCATGATCCATTAGGCTCCATAAGGCCAAAGAGTGCCTTAAAAGGCAACATACATCACTCCACATTGATAGCGTTTGACTCAGGCTGAGAGTTTAGACATTTTTTTTTTTTAAGTTATTTTTTTTCCAACTATTTTGCAGCTGGCATTTGGGATACTATTCTTTCTTTAATACCGCAATCAGACAGGATCCACGCCTTGGTAGCTGACATTGTGTTGTGTGTCGATATAGTAATAACGCTTAGCAGCTAATTGTGCTCCGATTTCCTCTTTGTTAGTTCTGTCTGGACTTGAGGAGAAAATTAGATTCTAGACAAGTCATTTTCATTTATTCTTTCTATGACTTTTGTCTCTTAGCTTTTTTTTTTTTTTTTTTTTTTTTTTGCCTTTACAAGTTTCCTTAGTCTTAAAATGGAAATTCGCTCAATGATTAAGGTTTGATCAGCTACTACATCTGAGACATTGAACAAGCTATTGAGTCCTCAAATATGAAAGAAACACAAGAATTTACATTCTTCTTGGCAGAGAGACACAATAAATGATAAGATTTTGGATGGTGCTGTGCTTAGAACATGACTGTCACTACACATAGTACAATATACATGGTACATACATTGAAGACTTGTGTCGAAATAATAATTCTGTTTGCAAATTGCATAAGCTGAGGAAAATACTTCCCCTTTGTTTAGAAAAAGGGAAATAGGTTGTTAATTTGACAAATATTTACTGTGGGTACTCTCTGGGTTTGAAACTATCCTAGCCAGTGGAGATATATTGAATAAAGGAGATGATCTTTCCTCCTGTGGGATTTATACTCTGACATTCTCTCAGTGTTTATTTGAAAATAACAAATGTATGAAATATGTGTAAGACCCTTTTAAAAATTATAAATTACCCTCCAAATGGAATTATTAAATGATTGCTTTAAGGAACTGATGTTGAACAATGTTTTCCCAAATTTTATGGCCTCTTTTAATTTTGTTATGAGCCTGTATTGACTCGACAGCAATGGTTTGGTTTTGAGTTACATTCCTTTTAAATTCTGGCCTTTGCCTCTTACTGTGATAATAGCTTGTTTACTTGCAAAAACAGGAATCTGTACTAACCTAATGTTATGGATTGAATTGTATTTTCCAAAAATATGTAGTAATTCATAACCTGTATGCCTGCGTTATAATTCCAGTTGGGACTGAGTTGTCTTTGTTATGTTAATCAGGTAGAATTAGTGTAGAGTATTCTGGAGTCAATCTCTTTTGAGATATAAAAGAGTTTAAACAAGCAAGCCAGAGAAGCAGAGATGGGGGAAGATAGAGGCCAAGCCACATGGAGATCTCCAAGGAAACAGAAGCCGAAAAGACAAGGACCCTCCCTCAGAGCTGACACAGAGAGAAAGGCTTCCACTAGAACAGGTGCCCTGATCTGGGATTTGCAGCCTCCTAAATATCTGTGTTAAAGCCACTCGCTTGTGGTATTTCTGTTAGAATAGCACTAGATAACCAAGTGCTGGCTGATAAGAGGACTTGAAGCACTTCCTGATGAAGATCAATTACTACAGCCTTCAGTATGGATGACTGTTGTTGTTTTGTGCCCTTGAGTTGGACCAGACTCATAGTGACCCCTCCGTGGGTTTCCGAGGCGGTATCACTATGGAAGGCACTAGGTTCTGGTAGCATAGTGTCTAAGGCACTTGACTGCTAACCAGAAGCCTGGCAGTTCAAACTCACCAGCCACTCCTCAGAAAGAAGGTGGGGCAATCTACTTCCATAGTGATACCGCCTCAGAAACCCAAGGAGGGGTTGCTATGAGTCGGGTCTGACTTGAGAGCATATAACAACAACAACAACAACAGAAATAAAACAAACATCCTCACAATGAGACCAATAAGCAGCGTTATGATAAATGAAGAAAACATTGAAGTTGTCAAGGACTTCATGTTACTTGGATCACCAATCAACATCCATGGAAGCAGGAATCAAGGAATCAAAGGACATATTGCATTAGGCAAATTTTCTGCAAAAGACCTCTTTAAAGTGTTCAAAAGCAAAGGTGTCACATTGAAGACTAAGGAACCCCTGTCCCAAGCCATGATATTTTCAGTTACCTCATATGTGTGAGAAAACTGGACAATGAATAAAGGAGACTGAAGAAGAATTGGTTCCTTTGAAGTATGGTGTTGGTAAGGAGTACTGAAAATACCATAGATTACAGAAAAATGAACAAATCTATTTCAAAATAAGTCCACCCAGAATGCTCTTTATAAGCAAGTATGATGAGATTTCATCTCATGTACATTGGACATATTATTGGGAGGGATAAGACCCTGGAGAAGGATATCATGTTTGGTAGAGGGTCAGTCAAAAATAGGAAGCCCCTCAACGAGGTGTATTAACACAGTGGCTGCAGTCTTGGGCTCAGACATGGCAACAGTTGTGAGGATGGTGTAGGAGTGAGGAGTGTTTTGTTTTGCTATACATGGGGTTGTTAAGTCCAAACTAGCTCTACAGTACTTAACAATGGCAACAAAAATAACTAAGACAGCTGCCATCTGCACATCCACACAGAAATGATGTTTCCTGAATATATCATTAGTGACCCTGAACCTTCTCAGTTCCAGTGGGTCCTCTGAACTTCCCAGAGAGGAGTTTATGATACAAATACAGTTTCAGTGGTTGCCTGTTGCCCCTGCACCCACCCTTTGTTGCCCATGAATGAAAATTTTACCTTAAATATCACAGAACAATTTAGAAGGGCAAGATAGGGTGAAAGAAGCTGTGAATGAATTTAGAAATCATCTGGAACAAGGATGACGCAGACATGGCCCTTGCAAGCTCCAGATGGACATTGGTCCACTCCGGATTTGAACACAGTCTTGGAAGCCTCAGCAAGTGCTCTACGTAGCCTCCTCCATGCAGTGGAGGTACCCTTGAAATGTATCACTGTCCCTGTCTTAGCTCAAGAGTCTAATGTTGTGGTTGAGCACAAATGGATTATCTATGATTACATATCAGCTGATGACAAGGAAAGTACTGGAACTCAACTCTAGTGCCTCTGTTGCTTTTTTTTTTTTTTTTTTTTCATTCTTATTTCTTTGACCAGAGTACTCTGATCTTCAGTCTCAACAGCTCACAGGTTTATCTATATTATCTATGTATGTATCTATATTTATATCCTTTTCATATCTATAGTCATGTGCCTAACTATAGGTATGTATATAATATATGATGAAGGAAAATATCAGACAGCCAACAACAATCTAGTCATTGCCTCTTCTGCTTTTTCTATTCCCTACATTTAACTTTGACAACATCAAACCATAGACTATACTTAATGGGATCACTACATAACAGAATATTCAGAGTCAGAGAAATTAAAGTGATTGACACAGACTTCCTGACGCATAATCAGAGCACCTATTGCTGGAGCCTGACCAGGCATAACCTCTCACTATTTTCCCAATGCTCGCCCCCCTTTCATCTGCCAGCGTCCAAGGTTCTGCCCCTGAGGACATCGCTGTCTGCAGAACCTCCCTGTGTCTGTGTTTGGGCAGGCAGGAAGTGCTGGGAACTAATGGCTCCCAGGAGAAACTCCCAGCCAGAGAATAGGCAGGAGGGGTGGCTTAGTGATTCAGCGCCAGTGTGCCCCAGGTGGGGCAGCTCTGAGGTGATCGCCCTGCACTCGTGCCACAGTTCCCCATCAGGATTAAGCTGCAGCAGCCCACACTGCCAACTCCCTGCTTGTTAAGGCAACTTTCACTGGCTCCTTCTATTCCATGACTTACTTCTGCACATCCCTGTTGGTGTTTTCCAAGATCACTTCCCAACACTACCATTTTCAATCAAACCCTTGTCTTGCAGTCTGCTCCTGGAGAAACCAGACCATGAAAAAAAGTGTTTCCACGTGACACATTTATTGAATATATACAGTCCCTGAATGGTGCAGATGGTTAATGTGCTTGGCTACTAACAGAAACGTTGGTGGTTTGAGTCCATCTAGGGATGCCATGGAAGAAAGACATGGCAATCTACTTCTAAAATATCAGCCACTGAAAACCCTGTGGAGCACAGTTCTACACACACATGGGCTGGCCATGAGTTGGACTTGACTTAATGGCAACTGATATATACATGTATTAGCCTCTGCTCTGAGGCCAAGGATACTGCAGAATAAAACCCCGGCCTTCTTGTGCCTAGTAAATGCTTATGCTTTTCCATACTCAGCACGCTTTCAATGGAAGAAATGAGGGAAGAGAAAGAGGTGATTTTAGCTTTAGACTTCTGCCAAAAACCCAACAGGGATCAAAGTCTGATGCATAATGAGACCTTTCATGTGTGCAGCAGAGTAAAGTATATGAAGAACCCTGGTGGCACAGATGTTAAGCGCTGAGCTGTTAACTGAAAGTTGGCAGTTTGAATGCACTAGCCAGTCCATGGGAGAAAGACGTGGTAGCCTGCTTCCATAAAGATTAAAGCCAAGGAAATCCTAGGGAGCAGTTCTACTCTGTCCCATAGGGTTGTTATGAGTTGGAATCGACTCAATGGTAATGGGGTTTTGGTAAAGGACACAATTTTAGGTATAATATCTCAAAAACAAGCAAACAGGAAACCTTGAAAGGTAGGCTGGGCAACTCTTGCTCTTCACTTTTCACCGATGGGGAAGCTAAGGTTTGAGGATGTGATTAAGCCAGTTAACTCTGCAGATAATCACTATGACTGACTCACAAATCCACCATCATTTTTCCTTTGCCTCATAGCCTGTGTCATTACAAAACCTCTGGTCAGAACACAAGGTTTGCGGCCAGTGACCCTGACTGTTGCTGAATTCCAGTTTCCTAATCTTCTTTTGAACAGGCTGACTTGGTCACTGCTGGGAAGAGCTGTTTCCATGGCCCATTGACTTGCTTCTGTTGAGCATATCTTTTCCTGTCAGATAGTTTGTGGATGTTATTAGGTAGATGCAACTTATCATGGATTGCAGAAGTTTAAATCTCTAGAGAGGTGGAAAAAAGTGGGGGGGCAGCTATACTTAAAGTGAGAATCCCAGATGTTGGTGTTGGTGTGTGTGTATTACTGTGGTGATCAAAGCCTGTGCCACATTTAGCCTGATGCCATGGAACAAGCCCTAGACTGGCTCTGGTCATCATGGTGCCCACTTCCCAACAACTGTATTGACTGTTGGACCAGCCCATGGACTCTTAGCCAGTTTACGGTTAGAGTTTAACTTGCATGGAAAATTACTGGCCTGCCAATCTCATCATCTAGTGACAGATGGAAGTGAATGCTATCACCAGTAGTCCTTGAACCCATTATTTCAAATGTGATGATAATAATGACAATAGGAATACCAGCAGACATTCATTCATTTGGGATTCCACGTAAGAAGTTAGGTTATTCCTACAGATTGGGAAAAAAATTTTGGTAATAACATATCTGACAAGGGACTTATCTCTAGAATTTATAGAAAACTCCAACACCTCAATAACAAAAAGACAAACAATCCAATTAAAAAATGAGCAGAAGACATGAATAGACACTTCACCAAGGAGGATATTCAAGCAGCCAACAAACATATGAAGAAATGCTCACGATCATTAGCTATTGTTGTTGTTTGCCGTCAAGTCAGCCCTGACTCATAGCGACCCCTGCTTGGGTTTCTGAGGCAGTATCACTACGGAAGTAGGATTGCCCAACCTTCCTTCCAAGTCATTAGCTATTAGAGAGATGCAAATCAAAACAACAATGAGGTACCATCTTGCTCCAGCACTAGTAGCAAAGTTCAACAAGACAGAAAATAACAAATGCTGGCGAGGTTGTGGAGAGACTGGGACCCTCCTACACTGCTGGTGGGACTGTAAAATGGTACAGCCATTGTTGTGGAAAGCAGTATGGCAGTTCCTTCAAAAGTTGGAATTAGAAATACCATTTGACCCAGCCATTCCATTACTAGGTATATACCCTAAAGAAATGAGAGCCCTGACAAGAACAGATATATGCACACCCATGTTCATCGCAGCACTATTTACAATAGCCAAAAGATGGAAACAGCCTAGGTGTCCATTAACTGAGGAATGGATAACCAAACTATGGTACATGCACACAATGGAATACTATGCAATGCTAAAGAATAATGTAGAATCTGCAAAACACTGCATAACATGGATGAACTTGGAAGACATTATGCTGAGTGAAATAAGTCAATCACAAAAGGACAAATATTGTATTAGTCCATTATTGTAAAAGTTAAGGAAAAGTTTATCTATAGAAGGGCATTTTCTTTCTTGGTTACCAGGGGTGGGAGAGGAGGGGAGGGAACGCTGTTAGATAGATAGAGATAAGTATTGATTTGGGTGAAGAGAAGGGCAGTGTACCAAATGTGAGTGACCAATATGGCAGCATTGAGGATGAGAAAGACATAGAGAGGTACATGGAAGGTACAGACAATAAATATGAACCCTTTTGCACACACACAAAAAAAGAAGATTATTGTCGTTGCTGCTGTTGGGTCAACTCTCATTCATGGTGACCTTACATATAACAGAACCACATGCTAGCCAGTCATGGCCATCTTCATGACTGTGTACAAATTATAGCAAATGGTCACTGCTACATGGTGAGGTCCTTATGCTTATCTGTGTTTGTAGGCAAGACAATCCAGACTTAGACACGTGAAGCAGTGTGCTCACGATCACTCAGCACATAAGGAGCTCAAACCCAGCCCATGCTTTTTTTGTAGGAATGCTTTTTGTCACTGCTGTCTCTGCCCTTCACCTTGTTGGCCCAGTCTAAGGAACTGAATTTCTCCTTTCCTGAATGAAGCATCATTATCCTGTTCAGTTTTCTCTTCTAAGCTTCTCACTCTCTCTTTAGCACTGGGACCTTGCCCCCAAGGCTGATCCACTGGATGGAGGCACTGATACACACAGCTGAGCTGGCTTCTCAAGCTCTCATTTCCCTTGGTCAAGTCCTCCACTTTCTTCTCCATGTTTCTTATGTCAGAATTTGCCACATCCCTGACAGGCAGTTGAAATGAGGAGCTGTAGTTTCTGGGCTTTTACACTCTCACTAATTGGATATGAACCATTAAGCCCTTTAGGTCTCGGTTCATCCATATTGAGATGGAAGGACATTGAGGTCGATTTTTTCCTGTGTCTAAAGGTTACTGTTGTTTTTAGTTGCTGCCGAGTTGCCTCTGGCTCACATCCAACAGAACAAAGTGCTGTCTGGCCCCGTGCCATCTTCTTGATTGTTGGGATGCTTGGCCTATTGTTGCTGCCACTGTGTATGTTGAGTGCCTTCCATCTACGGGGGCGTATCTTCTGACTCTTTATCAGACAATGTTCTCGTGAAATACACATGGTTATCACTGGCTAAGTTTTGGAAATAGGTCTCCAGGCCTTTCTTTTAAGTCGAAGTCTGGGAATTCCATGAAAACCTGTCCAACACAGGTGACCCAGCTTATAAACGATATGCCAGTGACACAGCTTCCAGCATCTTGTTGTTGTTGTTGTTGTGTGCCATTGAGTTGGCCCCGACTCATAACAACCCCTCCTTGGGTTTCCGAGGCAGTATCACTACGGAAGTAGATTGCCCCATCTTCCTTCTGAGGTGTGGTTGGTGGGTTTGAACCGCCATTCTTCTGGTTAGCAGTCAAGTGCCTTAGCCACTATGCTACCAGAGCTCCTCCCAGCATCATAGCAACATGAAAGGCACCACAGTACAGCCAACAGGGAGATGTGTGGTGATATTGAAAGGTAACATAACCATGTATTGAGTACCTGCTTTGTAACTAGAACTGTGCTCCAGAGAGCTTAGGTTTGCATGCTAGGGAGAATTCCACAAAAGAACAATTCCATTCTGAATGGAAAATCTCAGAAATATTTGATTGAATTTTCTAGGGTTGGGATTTCTATAGGTAGAGAAGATGGAGGTCATTCTAGCCTGAGGAAACATGATGGACAAAGAGAAAAAGAAAACGATACTCAGAGGGTGATAGGGTGGGTTGGTGTAAATGTGGTAAAAGGGGGCTTGTTACTTGAGAGTGGATGGAAATTTAGGAATCCTAACCCCTCATTGTAGAGATGGGATGAGAGCCGCAGGAACTCAGCAACTCATCTAAGGAACTTCTAACTAGTTGGTTTTAGGGACATAACTATAAAGAGTCAAGGCAGTTAGTTGTTTTGCTGAATCACCTAATTCATCCTTGTAAGATGATTGGGCCAGTAGACTCTTTCAGGAATAAATGACACACACAAAACATTACAAATAATAATCTAAGAAAACCTGCCTGTTGATGAACGCAATGAGTATAGAAAGAAACACATGAAAGGAAAAGGGGACACCTGGGCATTTTCGGTGACTGCCTTAGTCATCAGTGCAATTCATATAATCTGTTGGGCTGTCAAAATTAGATGCCACCTTTCTGAATAACTGTTTCCCCAGGCAATTTGCCGTCCATGATGTCTGACTTAGTACACAAGCAAAGAGAGCAATAATCTAAGGAATCCTCAAGATTAGCTTATGTGGTTTGACTTTTCTTCCTTTAGTAACCAAAGTAAATGTTCCTACTACCAAAAACCCAAATCAAGCCCACTGCCATTGAATTGATTCCGACTCATAGCACCCCTATGGGACAAGAGTAGAACTGCCCCAAGGGTTGCCAAGGTTGTAAATCTTTACAGAAGCAGACTGTCTCATCTTTCTCCCGTGGAGCAGCTGGTGGATTTGAACCACTGGCCTTTTGGTTAGTAGCTCAATGTCTTGGACCACTGCACTACCAGAGCTCCTGATTCTACTGCAGTTGTGCCAAATCCCTTATATCTCACATCATTTTAAGCAAGGAGGCTTAGCTTTCTTTGGGTTAGGAATGCTTTGAGAATCTGATAAAGCCTTAAGATCCTGCATGGAGACCAAACCAGGGAAAAAATGCACTTAAGTATGTACACATGATATTTATCATTTGCTCCAGGTCTTTATTGTTGTTGTTAGTTGCCACCAAGTCAGCTCTGGCTCCCAGCAACCTTATGATGATCAGAATGAAACATCACCTGCTCTTGCACCATCTTCTTGATCTTGGATGTGTGTGAGCCCATTTTTATGACTGTTGTGTTAGTCCATCTCATTGAGGGTTCCCCTCAATTTTGCTGGTGCATACAGTTTTTTCTCACCTACTAACTAAAGTTTTGGTTGTTCAAACCCACCCAGTAGCACTTCAGAAGAAAGTCCTGGCAATCTACTTTCATAAGAATATAGCCATGAAAACCCTATAGAAGAGTTGTACTCTACACACATGGGGTTGCCATGAGTCAGATCAACTCGACAGCAGTGTTTGTTTTGTTTTCCCCACTCTCCTGAACATCATGTCCTTTCCTCGGGATTGGTCTTTTCTGATGAAGGGTCTAAAGTAAGTGAGTTCAGATGTTCAGATAAGCCCATACAGCATGCACATCTATAGATGCCCTGGGAACATGTAATCTCTGGTCAAGAACCCTTCTTTTATATTTTGCAGAATGAGTTTACAAACATTCATATAAAATTCACATCTGAATTGTGCATATGAGGCCACTGAGATGTTGAGAGGTGAGGGATATTCCCTTATTCCCATAGCTGGTACTTGGTGGAGCCCAGACTTGACTCTTAATGTTTTGGTCACACTGCAGTTACTGTGTTGTTATGACAACTGTCCATGTCATCTCTTTTAGAAACTGAGAATGGGAAAAAATGGATATTGTACAGAGCATATTTTATTTCTAGGTATAAATGAAACTAGGATCAAAGAGATGAAAAAGACATCCCTTTCAGCTGCCTTTTCAAAAAATGGCAGAATGAGCTCTTCAGCATGTAAATTGGGTCCACATGGGCCCAGTGAGAATACTGTCTCTGTGGAAATTCACATAATGGTGTTCTTCAAATATTCATCTGCTTCCTGTGCTGAAACTTTACCAGAAGTCAGTTCCACAATCCCATTACACTGTTTTTCCTCTAGCTACAACAGGTCTCTCTCATTCAAGAGCCAATCAATAAGAGAGAGATTTACCAGGCTTAATTGAATCTCCCATATTGAAGACTGACTTCTCCATTTGATGAGGAAAGAAATATTTAAACAAGCCCTTGTGTCCTCAATGCCAAAATGTCTTGTTGTTGTTGTTATGTGCCATCGAGTCAGACCCAGTGCTTCATAGCAACCCCTCCTTGGGTTTCCAAGGCAGTATCACTACAGGAGTAGATTGCCCAACCTTCCTTCCGAGGAGTGGCTGGTGGGTTTGAACCGACAGCCTTCTGGTTAGTAGTCAAGTGCCTTAGGCACTACACTACCAGAGCTCCTCCAATATCTCTTAGGCTTGCAAAACCATTCTGACTGTTAGTTTCTCTCCTTTGCCACCTCCCTACCACTAACTCACCTTCTCTATCAGACAGTGAGAACTGTAATGCTTCAGAGCATAGCTTACTCATCTTTGTACCCCAATATCTAACATTCTATCATTTTTTCAACAAATCTTTATTAAGCATCTACCTTGTGCAAGGCTTGGCTTATGTGGTGGAGAGATAGCAGGAAGCAAAACAAGTCCTTGTCCTCATGGTGCTTAGATTCTAGGGAGAGAGACAATGGACCATGAAGCAATGTATGGATAATACAATGCTAGGTAATGATGGATGCATGAAAATAAATAGTGAAGTCAGGAGATAGAGGGATTGGGGTGGTTTCAGTTGGGTGCTTAATATCTCTGCAGTGATCTCCTTGCAGCAAGGATGTGATTGGAGGGAAGAAGGGAGAAATTTTAATATCTGGAGTGAGAGCATTTCACACAGAGTGAGCAGCAAGAAGACAAGAATGTGCCTGGTGTTCTTGGTGGAGGTGAGGAGACCTGTGAACCTGTGTGGCATCTGGCACTTGGTGGACTCTCAACAGATATTTTCGAAAGAAATAGGACCTAAAGCAATACTGGACATACAGTACACATGCAATGAGTGCTTGCTGTAGGGATAAATGTGGTCTCTCCCCCAATCAGATATCTAGTTTTCATAAATATCAGTTTGCTTCTTAAAAGAAGAGAACTTCAATAAGAAGGCAACTGAGATTGGTCATGTAAGTGCTATACCCCACGATTCAGCCCTATGTGTTTCATGTTCATCATCTCCTTTGATTCCCACAGTGGCCATGCCAGATACACACGATCATTCCTATTTTACAAACAGAAACAGAAAAACTAAGAGGCATAGTGATGAAATAACTTGTCCAAAAATGGGGCATTCAGACTTTGCTCAATGGCCGACCCTTTTCCTTCACTGCACTGCTTCTCCAGGAGTCAGATGGAGAAGCAGAGTTTCCTCTGACATTTGAGATTAAAAAGTCAGTGGACCCCATTAAGTGTAAGAGAGATGATGGAAAATTCTATTTTCTTTGTGACTGTTTCAGTCAGAGTTTGGCAGGAAACAGATAACTCATTTAAAGGAGACTTTAAAATAAGTTAGATGGAGGAACTATTTCAGGAGGCATGGACATGAGGGCAGGAATCAAAGAGAGGTAGTGGTGTACCAAGATACTAGCAAGTGAGGGAAGCCATTGTCTTCCTTAGGCCTGCAGGGGAAGTTCTTGAAATCCAGCAAGATTCCTCAAGATGTAGTTAGAATTTCAGTTGTAGGGGGAAGACCACAAGACAGGAGCTGGACGTCTTGTGTCCTGGGGCACTTCTCAGTCTTAAGCCAACCAGAGCAGTCAATAACCTTAACTGTGACCTTCATAGAAGATGGTAACCACCTTATACAACCATATAATATGTAACATATTATACCATGTTTGAATTGGGAAAGGAAAATAAATAAGGCATGGTCACTCTCAACCATGGTCTTACCATTGGAATTGAAGCAGAGGAGATACAGGGGATAATCAGGAGGAAAATGTCCAGGTCTAAGAAAGATAATGGTATCCCTTGGTTCCTAGCATTTTGGTATGAAACACGACCAGCAGGGAAAGAGAAGCAGAAGGGTTTGACACCTCCATTCTAGTTCCTGTCTGATGGCCTTCCCCCAACAGCTGCAGTTCTTACTGCATCTTGAGGAATCTTATTGGAGTCTAGTAACCTCCCCTACAGGTGGAAGGAAGACAATGGCATCCCTCAGTTGCTAGCATCTTGGTGTCAAGCACAGACCAGCAGAGATGGAGAAGCAGAAGGATTCAATACTTCCATTCTTCTTTCTTCTGCTCTTTGCCTTAGGCCAATGTCTCACAATGGCCGAATCTAATGGGAAGCTTCCAGTGTTCACAGACACCTATATGATTGTCTGTAAAAGCCAGCCTATGGGGTTCCAAGCAGAGAAAGATAGAGAATGGATCTTGGCAGTCAAATGGAAAATAGCATCGAACAAAGCAGGAGACAGGTCATTTGCAGGGCATGATGGGCCACAGGGCAAAGTTCTACTGTATGGAAGATGATGAGATGTTGACAATGCCCTCTCCCAAGAGTGGCCGTTCCAGGCTGTCTGATGAACCCTGCCCGACTTCGTAATCTTATCACCCAGTGTGCTCCTGTGTACATTCACATTAGAGCCACACAGCACAGCCTAGCATCCTTCAACATACCCTGCATTTGTTCACTCTATGGCATTGATCAGGAGTCCCTATGTGTTGTAAATGATGAAGTGCTAGGCTATTGACCAAAAGGTTGGTGTTCAAGTCTACCCAGACCTACATCGAAAGACAGGCTTGGTGACACCTTCCAAAAGTTCACAGCCTTGAAAACCCTACTGTGCCCACATGGGGTCACCATGAGTCACAGTCTACTCAAGGCAGCTAAGAGCAGTCCTTCCTACCTCTGCCTGTGGGCAATTCACTCACTTCCATCTTGTAACTTAATCTTACTGCTTTAATCTCACAAATGTTTACATTTCCCCTATTTGCCTGTCATGGTTTATATCTTGAAAACTCTTATCACTTAGCTGCCTTGTCATGTGGCTCCTGCGTATCTCCCTGCATCTTCTCTGCTTCCACCCAGATGGTGAGACAATGGTCGATAGTGGCCATGTCTTATTGATTTTTCTACCCCAATCAGAACCTGGTATAGTATATTACACAATGTATGTATTCAGTCAACTTTTGTTCTGTGGAGAACAGAATTGAAAACAAAATGTGACAGAGAAAATGTCCTGTAGCTGAAGCTTCCACATGCATCCTAAACGGCTGGAGGAATTTAATGAAGAGTATAATATAGGTTTCTCTCAGGGCCTCCTGGTATGTCTGTTCTCGTGGAGTGAAATGCTCACTTATCTATCCACTTTTGCAGGAAATGGATTCTGTGGAGAGAAAGATGATAATTCTGCAGCCTGTGGGCTTCAAATTAAATCTCAGCGTGGGGTTCAAGGACAAACACTGACAGTTGCCAACAGTGGGGTATGTGTGAGATTGCTAGGCTCTTTCAGAACGAGGATTTATACCATGGTCAACCAAAATGTATATTTCTAGATTAAGAAAAGTAGAACTTATGCCTCTGTGATTTTTAATAAGCAAGCATATGTTTTGAGTGCATGAAGTCAAGCCAAGCATCTTTGCTCTTCCCCACATGTGGTCAAAGAACAGAAACCATTTATTTAGCAGTTATCTATTGGGTGTCAATGAGATGGATTGACTCAGTGGCTGCAACATTGGGCTCAAGCACAACAATGATTTTGAGCATGGGTCAGGACCAGGCAGTGTTTTGTTCTGTTGTACATAGGGTCACTGTGAGTCAGAGACGACTCAATGGCACCTAACAACAACAAAATGCTCCAGGCAGTGCCCTAAATACAGAGAAGGGGCAAAACACTTGAATTCAAGAGGTAAGAATTAACACACCCAGGGGTTTGAACTGTGCAGGGATGAATTACTTACAAGTAAGTGCAGACTTACTTGTACTTACTTACTAATCTGTTGTGAACAATTTTATACAGGTGAAAACACATCTTTTGATGAATCCAAGATCAGCAGGTCAGAGAGCAAGCTGCTGACTCACAAGTTGTGGAGGCTAACGAATCACAAAATTGACATGCAGTTCAGCCGGCTGCTGACTCCAGCTCCAAGAACTGGAGGTCAGAGAATGATGACCAACGAGATGCAGGATCCAGAGCAGGCGAAAGCCAGAGACCTTTGCCAGATGTCTTTATGTGTTGGATTCAGGCCACACCCTGAGGAAACTCTCTTTCAACCAGTGGGCCGTTTATAGCAGACCTCATCATGGTGATTACACCACATCAGATCTCATCATGGAGGTGATTACATCATATCTGGTCACAAAATGGGGGATGACTATATCATTACATAACTACCAAACTACATCAGAACTGCCACACCTCTGAGAATCATGGCCCAGCCAAATTGAAATGAAACATAACCATGATACCTTGCTTATTGGGTAATCTGACACTTGGACTTTGGCATGTTCCTCGACCTCTCAGAACCTCTGTTTTCACATCTGTGAGAAACTAAAACCAAACCCATTGCTATAGAGTCAAGTCTGACTCATGGCAACCCCATGTGTTGGAGAATAAAACTGAGCACCGTAGGGTTTTCTTAGTTGTAATCTTTATAAGCAGATGGCCAGGCCTTTCTACCATTGTGTCACTGGGTGGGTTCAAACCTCCAAACTTGGTTA
Organism: Orycteropus afer afer; assembly: GCF_000298275.1. NCBI lineage: Eukaryota > Metazoa > Chordata > Mammalia > Tubulidentata > Orycteropodidae > Orycteropus > Orycteropus afer. The sequence continues at coordinate 6,022,986 of NW_006921656.1, read as the reverse complement.
GTAGGCTAGCACAAACCATTTTACTGCCAAGAGACCTTTATATAAATTTGGGATGATAAAATGGATTCCTTGCTTCTCTGGACTGTTTTGAGAATCAAATATTGTTTGACACTAAAGAGTTATTTAAACTGTTAACTTTTTGTGAGCAAGTTAATGACTCTTTCTGTCTCAAGTTCCTTCCAGTAAAGCATAGATAGAGATAGTTCTGTGTATATCACAGTGTGGTTCATAGCATTCAAAGGATTGGTGCATATGATGGGCGTATATAAACTACTAAAGAAAGATATTATTACTGAAAAATCTTGGGAATCAAAAAGAATATAATCTTCAGAGAACTGAGTACATGAATGTACAGCTCTGCCTCCCTACTTATTAAATGTGTGACTTAGTCCTTTAGGTTCTTTCTTAGCCTTATCGCTTGTAAAGAAGGGATGAAGATAAACCTTTACCTGGCTGAGATAAGGATCAAATAAAATGGTGCATATGAAGGCCTTGGGACATCACTGGCATTCAGTAGAGGATTCTTCTTTCTTCAATTACACTATTTTTACTTCATTCAACAGAGATAGTCATCTCTCATTATGGACTATGTGCAGAAATTACTTAGATGCCATTACATTGGCTAATGTATTTTAAGGAAAAATTGCAAAGGCATGCAGATGGATTGTTGTTCTTAGGTGTTGTCGAGTCACTTCCAAATCATAGTGGCCCCATGTATAAGAGAACAAAACATTGCCCAGTCCTGAGCCATCCTCACAATTGTTGATATGATTGAGCCCATTTTCGCATCCACTATGTCAATCCACAGTGAGGGAAGGCTAGGCCCCAAGCCCCCTAGAGCCAGGAAAGGGAGGGCCCAGGAGCGGCTGGGAACCACAGAGTGGCAGGTTTCAGGTAGGAATTAGGTAAGGGGAGGGTGAAGAGGTTTCCAACAGCTAAGGGAGACAAACTTGTCTGTCAGTTTGTCATCCTGTGAGGCTTGTACATTGCTGTGAAGCTTGAGGCTGTGTCACCAGTGTTTCAGATGCCAGCAGAGTTGCACATGGTGTACAGGTTTCAACGCAGATTACAGACTAAGACAGACTAGGACAAAGGAGGAGGCCATCCGCTTCTCAAAAATTGGCCAGAGAAAACTTTATGAATAGCAGAGAAACACTGTCTGATACATTACTGGGCAACTTTATGAATAGCCTGGAAACATTGTCCAACACAGTGCAGGTAGACAAGCCCCTTGGGTTGGAAGGCACTTGAAATAGGACTGGAAAAGAGCTGCCTCATTAGGGTAGAACTAATCTTAATGATATGGATAAAATAAGTCTTCCAGGACCTACATGTGCTGACGTGACATGACTCAAATTGAAGAGAAACAGCTGCAAACTTCCATTAATAATCAGAGCATGGAATGTACGGAGTATGAATCTAGGAAAACTGGAAGTTGTCAAAAATGAAATGGGAGAGTTCCAGCAAGATGGCGGACTAGGCAGAAGGACTG
>NW_006921656.1:6008059-6009272 GCF_000298275.1 Orycteropus afer afer | reverse complement strand
GAAGATGTCCTGATTGCTGCTCCTGCTGCTACAGAGGAACTTCCCCTGGTAGCTGCCTCTCTTTCTGCACTGCTCACACTTGTGCCATTGAGAGTTGATCTGAAGCAACAAAGGTGAGAAGTAGAGGGTTTACGATGCTTTGGCTCAACAGTTTCTTGGTTGAAGAAGATAGACTCAGAATTCCATAGACTGAAATCTGAGTAATTAAAGACAGCGAGTGGAAAATACCCTGTGAGAGGCTTTCAGGCTCCAGGTAACACGGGGATGAAAAATCAGGGCATGTGGGGGGATGAAAAGACCCCCTGGGTGGTGCAAGTGATTCACAGGCGTGGCTGCTAACCGAAGGTCGGAGGTTCGAGTGCTCCCAGATATGCCTTGGAAAAAAGGCCTGGTGACCTACTTCCCAAACATCAGCCATTGAAAACCCTCGGGAGTGCAGTTCTACTCAGACACACAAAGAATGACCGTGAGGCAGAGGCAACTCCATGGCACCTGGTTTGGGAAAAGACAAAAGAACATGAGAAATGGACTAGGACAAGGACAGAGACACAGTCGTGGCTACTTCCGGCCAGTAGTGAGACATAAGCTCGCACAAAGAAGGGGCCCATGAAAGCTCAGACAGTGTGATGCCCAGGTCTAAGTGACACCCTCATCACTAATGAGTACCTTTCTTCCAGATGAGATAGTCAAACTTCCTGTGCTTCCATTTCCATGTTTGTAAAGGAGGGGTAAAAATAGTGTGCATGTCATCGATTGGAGTGGGAATTCAATGAATATAGTACATTAAAGTGTTTAGTATACATCTGGTATATTTTAAGCTCTTAATAAATGCTAATATTAATTAACGAGTAGGTGACTTAGTGAGTGTGTGACTAAAGTATTGAATGGTTTCATGTTTCAGTGGCAAGGGAAGGAACTCGTAACACGCCAGTGGACGTGAGCCATGCACCTGTGCTGGTTGGTGCTGAACCCACACGTGTGGTTCTGTTTTGCAAGCTGACACTCCACTCTGCTGACCCAGTGAAGAATCTAATTTATTGGATTTATGTTTACTTGTTTAATGTTGTATTCATCTCTGCCTCCCTGAAACTCTGCACAGGTCACCTTGATTAGAGCTTAGGGTATTCCCAAACCTCTCTGTCACACGTGGTCGACAAACCCTGCTTTCATTTCCACCAGTAATTCCGCTCATCCATTAGGTGGACTCCACTCT
>NW_006921656.1:6006439-6007669 GCF_000298275.1 Orycteropus afer afer | reverse complement strand
AGAGTCCATCTGGAAAAGTTATTTATATAACAAGGACAGGTTTCAAGACAGGGCACATGCAAGAGGTAATATACCAGTGAAATTTAGGGAGATGCACATGAGAGATCGTGGTGAAGCAGGGGGAAGGGCCATCTGAGAGGCAGAGGGAGCTGGAGGCGTGGACGTGCGGGTGTTCAGAAACTTTAGGTTGACCAGAATCACAGCACTGAAGATTATGTGTGTGTGGTAGTGGACTGAAGATGGTGGCTTCTCAGTATCAACATGGAGATCGTTTTCAGAACCACTGCCTCTGAGGCAGGAAAGATAATCATCCAGATGCAACAAAATGATGACCTGTATTTCGGCTTTAAAACCCCCTTCTCCAAGGCACTTCAAACAGCTTCCTAGACAGTAGACCACTGGGTGTTTGACCAGTAGCATCCTGTTTTCATCAGAGCAGACATCTTCCTGCCTTTATCTTTTCTCCTTGTGCTAGTTCCAGTCTCCAGGCCAGTAGAGGTGTGAAGTCTTGCAAAGTCTCGTCAAGTCAGCCGCAGTTGCGTTTTTGTCCCACACAGACAAGGGAGCTGGTTGTGGCAGATGGTTTAGGCTACCTGAAGTTTCAGAGATCATGCATGACTTTCAAGCTTTAAGGCTTGATTTTTGTTTATGTGCAAAGTATATTTGAATTCCGAATTTTACTCTGCATGCGTGGTGCAAACAGTTACTGTGCTGGGCTGCTAACTGAAAGGTTGCAGGTTTGGGTGTGGCTGGAGGTACCTTGCAAGAAAGGCCTTGATATCTAATTCAGAAAAATCAGCCATCGAAAACCCTGTGGAGCCCAACTCTACTCTGACACACCTGGGTGCCATGAGTTGGAGTCACCTCAGTGGAAAGTGGTTACTGGTTTACCACTCTGTGTCCATAACACAGACCCAGCTCTAAGGATGGGCTTGTATTACAATTGCTTGCTGAGGGTCAACCATGCCTAGTGTGGCAGAGGTGGAATGGGGAGTTTCTGGAAAATGAAGAATGTAGATATATATTTTATGCAGCCACCACCATGACTCTGAGACATAATTCAGTGAAAGTAGGAGAGGGTCCTTTTGTCACCTTGGTTCCTCAAAATGACTGGGCTCTGCACTTAGGTTGGCAGCAGATTTTGATATTTGATAATGGTTTTCTTCTTTAGCATTGTTCTTTAGTTGAAAATGAGACATCATTGCCTCCTAAAAAAATACACACACACAC
>NW_006921656.1:6004090-6005924 GCF_000298275.1 Orycteropus afer afer | reverse complement strand
GGGGTCGCTATAAGTTGAATCTGACTCCATGGCAGTGACTTTGGTTTGGTTTGGTTTGGTGGCACAGTGGTTAAGTGCCTCACTGCTAACTGAAAGGTTGGTTATTTAAACCCACCAGCTGCTGCACAGGAGAAAGGTGTGGCAATCTGGTACCATAAAGATCACAGCCTTGGAAACTCTGTGGAGAAATCTACTTTGTTCTATAAAGTTGCTATGAGTTGAAATCAGTAACAGTAGATGTGTGTGTGTATGTGTGTGTATAAAATTATATATATAACTAATGCCTAAGGCATTTGACTGCTAACCAGAAGGCTGGCGGTTTAAACCCACCAGCCACTCCTCAGAAGGAAGACTGGGCAATCTACTTCCATAGAGATACTGCCTTAGAAACCCAGAGAGGGGTCGCTATGAGTCGAAAGGACTCCACGGCAGTGAGTTTGCTTTGTTTGGGTTGAGGCACAGCAGAAAAAGGAGCCTTAGGTGGGGAGGCAGGAATATATAGGGCTATACCATCGAGAGAGCTCGGTGGATAGACCTCAGGATGTGTGTACACACAGGCACACACACAAGCACAGACATGCATGCAGTCCATACATGTATGCTGTTGTGTTTGCACGTTTTTGTGTAGAGATCATATACCTCTTTTATGGAAATGGCAGGTTTAAAGCTGCTCCCCCAAATGGTGCCCTGGACCTTCTGTTTCTCAGTAAAACGGATGTAACGCTGCCTCCCATGATTTCGGTGATGACCAGTTGTACCTTTGTTTTCTCAATTGATTCATCATGTTGCAGTTGGTGGCCAAAGAGAGAAGCTTATTCCTACTGATCTAAGTGGTGTGTGTGCACAGGTGAAAGGCTGCTGGGTGACAGGGTTCTCTACTTCCTGGTCATATAATGCATTCAGTTCCCCTCTTCTATGTCCTCTCATAGACTCCATTCCAAGTCATTCTTGATGAATTTCAAGCTTTGGATAGGTGGGACTCCAGGCCAGCCATAATGCAGGATGGTAGCCCCGGGTAGATGGCTTTGTAGGGCCATGTGGATCCTAATCCTTGTTCAATCCCAAGAGACCCTGCTACTTTTACATCTGTTTCAAGCTACAAAAGTTTCAATTTCACATGGTTTGATTGAATGCTTGCTAAAGTCGAGCTCTGGTCACATACTTACTACTGTGTTTTTCTCCATATGTAATATCTGACCCCAAAACAAGTCTTGTAAGCTGTGTATACATTATGTCCTAAAGTGAGTCAGTCTGACTCTTGCAACCTTCTCACCTGAAATACTGATTTTCCTGTTTCCCCTCATGCTAATCTCTGATCTACCCCTTATAAAGTGTCTATCACATTATATCCCTCCAGTGGACCATCTGTTACAATAAGGATAAAACACAAAATCACTTGGATGGTTTATAAAATATCACACATCCCGTGCCTGCCCTAGGGTCCAATCTCATATCTTCCTGTTCTCCCTTTTGTCTACTGTGCTGTAACCAAGCAGACCTTCTTAACTGCTCCAACCTCAATTCTCATCCCAATGCCATCTCATGGTCTTCCCTCTACCTGGAGTGCTCTTCCTTCCTATGACTATGTGGTAGTTAAGGTTGGGTGTCAACTTGGCTGGGCCTGGTTGAGTGGCTGGGCAGCTGGCGGTAGTTATTCCCCGTGATGAGACTGGCAGTCAGTTCCATGGTGGAATCTGCAGTGAGCAGCTGAGTAGCTGCTTTAGGGATGTGGTCTGCTTCTCATATGTAAGGAGCACTTTTGGGAATGGTCTCTAGCTTTTTGGCACACTTGAACCCTGCATGTAGCCAAGTCTTTATTCGGTAGTCTGGAATG
>NW_006921656.1:5993569-6003360 GCF_000298275.1 Orycteropus afer afer | reverse complement strand
TTTACCAGGCATGATGTCCTTCTCCAGGGACGGTCCCTCTGATAACACGTCTAAGGTGAGGCACAGTCTTGGTATCCTGGCTTCAAAGGAACATTCCGACTATATCTCTTCCAGGTTAGATTTGTTCATTCTTTTGGCAGTCTGCAGTATTATGGCCAATATTCTTTGTCAAGACCATAATTTAAAGACACCAACTCTTCTGTGGTGTTCCTTATTTATTGTCCTGCTTTTGTGTATATATGAGGCAATTAAAAATACTACGGCTTGGGTCACCTTAGTCTTCAAAGTGACATCTGTTCTCTTTAATGCTTTAAAGAGGCCTTTTGCAGCACATCTTCCTGGTTCAATGTGTCATTTGATTTTTTGGCTGCTGCTTCCATAAGTGTTGATTGTGGATCCAAGTCAAATGAAATTCTTGACAATTTCAATCTCTTCTCCTTTCATCATGATGATGTGCTTATTGGTCCAGTTATGAGGATGTTTTTTTATGTGAAGGCATACACCATGCTGAAGGCTGTAATCTTTGACCTTCATTAGTAAATGCTTCAAGTCCTCTTTGCTTTCAGTAAGCCAGCTGTGTCAGTTGCATATTGCAGATTCTTAATGAGTCTTCCTTACAGCCTGTCAGTTGTAGGTGCTGGAAAATCCAAACTCTGTATGTCAGATGGCAGGCTGCCAACTTCTGCAGGTGCATGTCCCAAGATCTGGCAGGGATAGGAAGAGTGTAGAGTTGAGAGAAAAAGCCAAAAATATTTATTTTATAATTTGAAGGCAGACTGATTGTAAAGAACTCCCTTTCAAATGATTGATCACATTGCATTACATTTCACTATGGAATATGATTACATTACCTTACGGAACAGCAATTCTAGTGTCTGGCACAGCCACTGGGAGCCATAGCCTAGCTAAGCAGACACACAAAGCCAACCATCCCACCAACCTCACACTTGTCTCCCCACTTGAAGTCACTACTGTACTATACAATCTGGCTTAATTATATTTATTACACCTACATCTTCTTCCCCCATTTAAATGGAAGTGCTATGTGGTTCAAGATTTGGTCTGCTTTGTTTAATGCCATATCCCAAGTACTTCAAAAATAATACTTGGACGTTTCAATGTAAAAGCAAGAAATATGTGTTGCATAACTAAAGGCAAGAGCAGTATAAGGTTGGCAGCAGAAGTTGGTTATGTGTGTGTGTGGGTATGTACTTGACCCATCAGTCAACGTGATTGTGAACTCTTTTGTCAACTTCCTACTGTTCTAAGGGTCAGTTATGTCTTGATGTAAAAGGGGAGATTGGCTGTCCCCACAAGCTCCCATCAGTCTTGACACAAGAATCATTACTTCTTTGCATTTTCCAGAGCAAGAAAAATACTTGTGTCAAACATAATAATCACTCTGAATTTCATTGACATTTTCACAGTGGAATACCAGAATAGGTTTCCATGGCACAACACACAGGAAGCAAATTGACTAATTCCCGTTAGGCACCATGTTCTTTCTAAAATCCCCAGGGGCAGTGCCGATAACAGAGGGGCGGCTTCTCTTTCTGCAGCTTCCCATCTGACTTCTGTCCTCCGGGATCCAGAAGTTTCCCCTGGGACCTTTCAAGTTAAAGCCATCAGCTTACAACAAAACAAAACAAGACAACAACAATACAACAAGGACAAAGATAATTGTACCTTTCTAACTGTATCTACTTAAAGAGTGAAAAGGACTGCATTGCTATATAAGCCTTTTTCCTTTTCACTTTGCTGAATCCTCATTCGGAGTAAGAAACCCTTTATTCAAAGTGAGGCTCTCTTGTGGGCCACCTTCGGAGTGAAATTGCTTATATTCTACTCCTGTATCACTGACCTTGTGTAAGTCTGAGTAAGTTATCTAATCATACCGAGTCTTGGCTTTCTCGTCTATGGAAAGAAAAACACAGGGAAATTACAATAGCTTCCGTATCAACGGGATGCTGATGACTTTTACTGGCCTGCTCCCTGAGGAGTGCCTTTTTCCAAGCTTGGTGCATTGTTGTGTAGTCAGCTTGGACTCATGGCATCCCATGTGCATCAGAATGAAACTGTGCCCCATCCTGTGTCATCGTCACAGGGTTCGGTACCCTCAGGTCCCTTGTTGCGTCTATCATGTGTTTTGAGTGGCTCCCCCATAGGGGCTCATCGTCCAAGACTCTGTTGGACACAGCATTCCGCTGTGGTCCACAGGGTCTCTCCTGGCTAATTTTCAGAGGTAGATTTCCAGGCTGCTCTTGCTAGCTTGTCTTAGTCTTGAAGTGCTGCTGAAACCTGTCCACCATGGCTCACTCTTCTGGTACGTGCAATATCGGTGACATAGCTTCCTGTGTCTAGAAACTCACAGGCCACCACCGTCCAACAACCTGACAGATGGGAGGTGAGCCTGGTGCGTAAATGTGATCTATCATCACAAATGATGTGCTTTTAGGTGAATTCCCTAACCTCTCTGTGCTCAGTGTTCCTTAATAAACTGGGTTTAATAATTCCTTAAAATGACCTTTTGGTGATCAATCAAAAAGTACAGGCAGTAGAAGCTGTACGCTATTTGGTGGAAGGACGATTTTAAATGGGGAAGGTTTGGTTTTGGGGGACATTAGAGCAAGGGTGAAGCAGGTTTACCCACCCTAGGCATCTGCAGGGTCCACTTTAGGAAAGGTGAGATAAAGAAATGATGTACTTCGAGAAGCCAATAGGTAATCATTCTGCATAGAGGAGAAGAACGCAAGAAGAAACTGCCCGTGATGTTGGTGTTCACTCTGGATCTGCCACGTTCCAAGGTGCTTTGAGCTGTGTTGTCATCAGGAGCCTCGCTAGAGTGGGATGCTCTTATGCACAGCACTTAGGCTTCTCCTCATCCTGGCTCTCATTACGTCATTTTCTCCTCCAATACTTCTCTCCAGAGACGGCTGCGCAGGAAATAGCCCCCAGGTAATTGGCCACATTAAAACAGAACATAGAGATGCTGCCTGGATAGATTTTAAAATTAGATTCTGTTGCAATTAGGGGGCTGCATTCTCTTTCTCTTCCTCAGGCCCTGCTCCCTCCAAAGTAAATTTGGGTTCTGGAAACACACACACACACAACTCATACCATAAATCCTGGTCACCCTCAGCGGTGGCGGCAAGCCCACTGGGTTAGGATGTCCAGCTTTTCTGAACCGAGGGTACCCACTTAATTCAGGAGGGAGGATGTTAGTCCTCTTCTTGCTTAGATCCTTGTCAGTTATCTCTCTCTCTGCTGAGATCTCTTGGATTTCTTTAGCTACTGTGACATCAGGGAAGAGGCAGAGGAGAAGAGGTGTGGCAGGGAGAGTACCTCGAACCTCAGCTGTGCCTCCAGTTGAAATTATCCTGTTCAGTGGTACACGGGTACTGATTTCCTTCCCTTGATTTAGTCATTAAACTCTTCTAGCTGCTTCCATACATTTCCCTTGTGGCCCCTATCAAGAACCAGTTTCTCCTGTGATTAGAGCAAGCCTATTGGCCTTCTGAAATTATTGCTACCCTTTTCCTAATGATCTTTTAATGGCTGCTGGGCTTATCCCAGAAACCTGGCAGATAATGTCAATTACACAAGTCTCAAGTGATGTCTCTTCATTGAGTACCATTTCTGGTTTAGTTTAGTTATTTTATTGTAATGGTTTTTGCTTGTTTGTTTGTTTTAGGAAGTTGAATCAGGCAGTGACAAGATAAATGTTCATCTCCAATACACCCCTTACCTGTTGCTGTCACTTCCTAGTCATAGTGACCCTAGGGAACTGAGTAGAACTACCCTGTAGGGTTTGCTAGTCTGTAATCTTTTGTTGACTCCAAAATCAACACCCATGGAAGCAGCAATCAGAAAACCAAATGACGTATTGCATTGGGAAAATCTGCTGCAAAAGATCTCTTTAGAGTGTTCAGAATCCAAGATGTCACCTTGAGGATTAAGGTGAATCTGATGTAAGCTATGGTATCTTTAGTCGCCTCATATACATGTGAAAGCTGGACAATGAATAAGAAAGAAGAAGACCTGATGCCTTTGAATTATGGTGTTGGTAAAGAATGCTGAATATATCACAGACTGGCAGAAGAATGTACAAATCTGTCTCTTGGAAGAAGTACAACCAGAATGTTTCTTGGAAGGGGCAATGGCAAGACTTCGTCTTACATACTTTTGACATGTTATCAGGAGAGACTAGTCTCCGGAGAAGGACATTGTACTTGGTAAAGAAGAGGGTCAGTGAAAAAGGTAAAACCCTCAGTGAGACGGATTGAACATAGCTCAACAGTGGGCTCAGACACAGCAGTGAACGTGAGACTGGGGAAATGTTTCGTTCCATTAGATCCAGGGTCACTGTGAATTAGAACCTACTCTGTGGCACCTAATACTACCACTCTTTAAAAGGAGGCCTTGTGGTGATTAGGCATTCAGTTGCTAACTGGAGGGTCAGCTGTTCGAACCTACCAGCCATTCTGCAGGAGGAAGATGTGACCTTCAGCTTCCATAGAGATCACAACCTTGCAAACCCTAGAGCATGGGTTCACTTTGTCTTAGGGTCGCTGGGAGCCAGAATCAATTCTTTGACAATGGGCTAATGTTTTGTTTTGTTTTTTTTTCAGTTTCCAGTGCTTGGTTTAATTTGTTTTACTATTATTATTATTATTATTTGGGTGAACTATGGTCTAATCTTTAAGGAAGCTGGCTGTCACATGGTTTTCCTGCAGAGTAGCTGGTGGGTTCAAACCACTGACCTTTTGGTTAGCAGATTAGTGCTTAAACATCGCATCACCAGGGTTTCTATCATCTTATCTATAGTTATCATTTTTTCACTTCAACCTCCAACACAGTCATAATTTGTAAAGAGGATAATGATACTGCTTTCCTCAGAGATGGTATATTCAAACCAAACCAAACCCACTGTCATTGAGTTGATTCCTACTCACAGCAACATTTGAAGACAATAGGACTGCCCCATACAGTTTCCAAGACTGTACACCTTTACAGAAGCTGCCTCATCTTTCTCCTGTAGAGTGGCTGGAGGATTCAAACCACTACACTTTTGCTTAGCAGTCCAATGGTTTAAACACTATGCCACCAGAACTCCTTAGATTGCATGTTAACAAGAGTTAAATTAAATGAGTTAATACATGTACATATAAAATTCTTGGGAGAGTGTCTTGGAACAGTAAGTTATTTTTTTTTTAGCTCTTGTCATTATTGTTCATAATAAATAGGGCTTGCTTCACTCTGTGAATGGGGAAACAAATATGCTTAAAAAGAGGTGAGGTTATTGAAAAGAACAAGGAGGTGATAAAAGATGAGCCATTTGTTATTAAGGAGTCCCTGGGTGGCTCAAATGTCAACACATCCCACTGCTAACCAAGAGGTTGAAGGCTCACAGTCCACTCAGAGGCACCTTGAAAGAAGGCCTGGCAAAATACTTCTGAAAAACAATTAGCCATTGAAAACCCTATTGAACACTGTTCTTCTCTGGCATGCACATGGGGTCACCAGGTGGCTGAGTCAATTCAATGGCAACTGGTACTTGTTGATTTCCCTTCTTCCCTCCCTTCCAGAGATGAAGTGAATTTAAAGACAAGGCAGATGGCTTACTGTTATAGGTCCTGCACCTTGAGGATGGTTAGAGGACTTCCATGTGAGTTCTAGAAGCTGCAGCAAAGAGCATCTGTCTAACAGGAAACTGGTTTGAGGTCTGAGCAGAGACCAGTTGCTCTCATGCTCCCACCTCCTGTGAGAGTTCTGCCACAAGCTCACTTTAACCTTTCTAGCTGCAGGTCCTTCAGCATCAAGAATGCCAGGAGCTGACTGTCAACCCTCAGAGACCAGAATAGCCTCCCAACTTTGTAATCTGGGTTTTGTCACTGACTAGCATGCTTCCTCACCTTCCGTAACTCACCTGTCTTAGGGGGTTTTGTGAGTGAAGAGTGAAGAAGAAAATGAAGATTGGACATTCTGTGTGTTGTTCTTAGGATTATGAATTTCTCGTTGGCATTAATTTCAAGCTGCCTGGGTAAATGCAGTCCATGCCCATCGTGGCTCTACCTGGTCTGATATTTGGGTGAAATTTGCTTTTGTGTGTTCTAATCTCATCCTGATGACATCTGACTCCTGCACAGTGAACTTTCTGCATTTTGAGTTTTTTCTCACCTGGAAGGGTCCTTTTTTTTTTTTTTTTTTCCTGCATAGGTTTGATGAGGATTCTTGGTGGTTTCATTCAGCCTGTCATCCTTTGGCAAAAATATACACCATTTCAACAATTTCTAGATATACAATCCAATGACATTGATTACATTCTTTTAAATTGTACAACCATTCTCACTATCTTTACCCAAGTTATTCTACCCCCTTCGTAAACTTACTGCCCCCTCAGCTTCTCATCTAAACTTTCAAGTTGCTGTCAATTCGATTCCACATAGTTCTTTAAAAGAACACAGAGTCCGTGGCAGATATGTTTTACTAATTAAGTTAAAACTATTGTTTGGTTCAAACAAGACTTCAGGGCACAGTTTTGGTTTGAGGTTTAATGTCTAAAGATTATTGCTGGGTAATAGTTTAATAATATTAAGCTAACACTGAGTTTCTCCATTTTCTTTTTCCACAGATACAGTCAATTTGATTCATGTGTATTGCATCCAGTGAAGCACACATGTATAGTCATTATTTATGTTGTTGAAAAAAGGTCCTTGCAATGAATAAGTTGTTGGTATTGCAGGATTTTATCATACAGTCTCCAGTGTCATTTCTATCACCAAGGCCATATTTTCCAACTATTGATGCTTTTCTTTATCTCCAGTTTTTACATTCCAGTCACCAGTAATTATCAGTAGAGCTTGATTGCATGTGTGGTCAGTTTCAGACTGAAAATGTTGGTATATATCTCAATCTCTTCATCTTTGGCTTTCGTGGTTGCTTTATGAATTTGAATAAGAGTAGTATTAACTGGTCTACCTTGTAGGTGTATAGATATTATCCTGTCACTGATCGCATTGTACTTGAGGATAGATCTTTAAATATTCTTTTTGACAATGAATATGATTCTATTCCTCTTAATTTTGTCATTCCCTACATAGTAGGCCACATGATGCCAATTCAAAATGGTCAATACCAGTCCATTTCAGCTCACTAACATGTTTCATTTTTGGCAATGTCCAATTTTCCTAAATTCATACCTCATACATTCCATGTTCCAATTATTAATGGATGTTTGTAGCTATTTCTTCTCCTTTTAAGTTGTGCCATATCAGCAAATGAAGGTCCTGAAAACTTTACTTCATCTACATCATTAGGGCTGACTCTAGTTTGAGGAGGCAGCTCTTCCCCAGTCATATTTTATTACCTTCCATCCTGATAGGGTCACGTTCTGGCACTATATCAGCCAATGTTTCACTGCTATTCTTAATGTTTTCAGTGGACTTTTTTTTTTTTTTTTCTTTCCCCAGAAGTGGACTGCCTCTTTCTTCTTTGGAGTCTATCTTAGTCTGGAAGCTCCACCCAAACACCTTTACCATGGGTGACCCTGCTGGTATTTGAAATACCAGTGGCATAACTTCCAACATCACAGAAAAATGCAAGCCACCCTAGTATGACAAACTGCCTTAGTGTCCAAACTCCCAGGTAGGTGGTCTAATTTCAGGGAATGCCAGAATTCTTCTGTCTTCCCTCTTATGAACTGAATTATCATTTACTCTCTTGGTCTCTGTAGAATCTATTTCAGTATCTGATTCCCTTTTTTCAAGCCTCTCCCTTTCAATGCCTTTATTAATTTGTCTTCCATTGCCTATTCTTTAAATGACAATACATCACCTAGCTTTGAAAGTCCCTGTTTTTCACACAAATCTACCCCATACTAAATGAAAGGCAATTTTGTTCTTTCAGAAACCTCTGTGGTATTTTATATCCTGGACTTTTTTGTTTTTCAGCAAATTCTGTTGGCTTTGCCTTTGTATTTTCCCAGAATGTCACTTCTCACAAGCTCCTCTGCTACCACTGTGTTTCCAGCCAACCTTTGTTTCTTGCCTGGACTACTGCAGTCAGTCCCTAACCATTCTCCCTGTATCCTTGCTTGGCTATACCACCATGTTATGAGCAGAGAAGGCAAAGCAATCCTTCAGAAAGGTGAGTCTTATTGTGGATCCTTTCAGTCTAGGGCCATCCCACCACCACTACGACCACTCAGAATAAAGCCACATCCTCTTAGGGAGGACTTACGTATTCTGGGTCTTCTGTTACTTCTGTGACCTTGTCTTTTCCTGCTTTCCTTCCTGCTCACACAGAACACGGTAAACTTGCTTCCGTTTCCTGACTTTCACACTTGCTATTTCTTCATCTTCTTGGAATGTTTTTCTCACAGAAATCCATATGGCTTACTTCCTCACCTCCTCCAAGTCTTTGTTCAAATGCCCACTTCTCAGAAAGCCCTTCACAAGAAAAGTAATTTCAGTTATGGAGAGAGATTGAAAAGTTCTAAATAAGATACCAGCAAATTGAATCCAAGAGTAAATTAAAATTGGCATCATCACTAAGTAGGCTTATCCTAGGAAAATAAAATTGGCTCAGCATTGGGAACTCTGTCAATATAATTCACCACAAGAGTGAATTAAAGGAGAAACAATGATAATAATGGAGTAAAGGAGAAACCCTCAGTAGATGTTGGGAAAATACTTGGTAAAACTGAAACCCACATGTTTAATAAAAACTGACCATCTATTTAAAACTTCCAGCTCTGCACAGTACTTCCTTCATTATAATAATCCATATAATTTACTCTTTGATCTAATTTATTGCCAGAATGTCCCCACTGGAATGTAAGTTCTGCAAGAGCAAGAAGTTTTGACTATTTTTTTTTTTCATAACTACATGTCTAGAATAATGTACATCACATAACAAATGCTCAAAAAGTAAATGAATTTTCCCATTGCATACAATTTCCATGAACAATATTACCCGGTCACATAACTCTAGTTCCTCTCCATAGGTTGAGGTTGTCATGATGTCTCTCAGTGTGGCCAGTATTAGGGAATGCACCACCATCCACCTAGTTTCTCACATAAAATGTGGTATTCACCATGCATTTTATTTAGCCATTAAATGTTCACTGTGTTCTTCCTACATGCTACACATAGTGCTATAAACTTTGGAAACTTTTGTAACAAAGCAAATGATTCTTACCTTCATGAGCTAATAGTGACGTAGGGGACAGATAATCACAAAAGAGATTAGCACTCACTGGAGACCATCTTTACAGTCTTTCATTTTCCAGGATGGGAACAAAACTTCGATTAGTGAAAGATGGACAGATTATAGCAATAACAATAATCACAAATAAAACTGTCAATATAAGCAAATAGCTGTATAGTACCTACTATGTGTGGTGCAGTGCTTAAGGCATTTAACTGCTAACTGGAAGGTTGATGGTTCGAACCTACCAGCCACTCCACAGGAAAAAAAATGAGGCAATCTACTTCTATGAAGATTTACTGCCTCAGAAATCCAGTGGGCGTTGCTATCAGTTGGAATGACTTGATGGCAGTGAGTTTGTTTGATTTTTCATGTGTTTGGCGGTCTAAGGAGCCCTCATGGCACAGTCAAAAGGTTGGAGGTTCAAACCTACCACCTAGGTAGGCTTTTCATTCATTACACAGAGTACATACAGTGGCTCCCTGAATCCTTAGACCAATCCTATGAGATGGGTAGTACTATTAGCCCCAGTTTATCGAAGTGGAAGCTAAGGAACAAAGAGACCCCATGGCTTGTTGACAGAC
>NW_006921656.1:5965315-5992904 GCF_000298275.1 Orycteropus afer afer | reverse complement strand
CTAAAGCACTTGACTGCTAACCAGAAGGCTGGCGGTTCAAACCCACCAGCCACTCCTCGGAAGGAAGGTTGGGCAATCCTACTTCCATAGTGATATTGCCTCGGAAACCCAAGGAGAGGTCGCTTTGAGTCGGGGCTGACTCGACAGCACATAACAACAACAACAACAACAACAACATAGCCTTCAATATAGGTTAAAGCTCAACATAAAGATAAAAATCCTTACAACTGGATCAATAAGTAAAATCATGATAAATGAAGAAAATGTTGATTTTGTCAAGGATTTCATTTTAGTTGGATCCACAATCAATACCCATGGAATCAGTGGTCAAGGAATCAAATGACATATCGAAGTGGGAAAATATGATGTAAAAAAAAAAAAAGAAAAAGGTCTTTAAAGTATTCAACAGCAAAGATGTCATTTTCAGGACTAAGATGCACCTGACCCGAGCCATGGTATTATCCTCTTACGCATGTGAAAGCGGGACATTGAATAAGGACGACCAAAGAACTGATGCCTTTGAATTATGGTGTTAGTGAAGAACATTGACTATAATATGATCTGTTAGAAGATGAAACATCTGCTTGGACAAGGTACATCCAGAAAGCTCTTTAGAAGGGAGGATGGTGAGACTCAGTGTCATGTAATTTGGACATGTTATCAGGAGGTACCCGTCCCTGGAAAAGAATATCAAGGTTGGTGAAGTAGAGGGTCAGTGAAAAAGAGGAAGACCTTCAACTAGATAGGTTGTCACAGTGGCTGCAACTGTGGGCTCAAATATACGGATGATTGTGAGGATAGCACAGGACTGGGCATTGTTTCATCTGTTGAACCTATGGTAGCTATGAGTTGGAACCTACTCGGTGATACCTAACTGTAACATAGCTGTCATACACTGAGAATCATGGTCCAGTCAAGTTGACATATAACCTTAACTGTGACAGCCAGTGTTATCCTTGCCTCACACCTCAATGTTCATTACTGGCAGATGTACATCATTAATGCACAAAATAGATAGTGGATGTTTTTTTACTTTTTTTTTTTTTTTTTTACTATTATTGTAAATATGAGATATCAGATAACAAGATAATTGATAAGTGAGGAGTAAGTGTAATGCTATTATTTTGCTCACTATATCTTTCTTTGCCTATTTTTATTGATCATCTTGTAGACCCAATGTAGAAAGAAGAGTGAAGTATTTATTGAAGGTTTTACAATTCTCAAATTGTAAAATGTGCTGTGAATTAAAGTCTAGGGGGCCATGAGAGATTATAGCGGGGAGGGATCTTAGATTTGGGGGATATGCAAGCACTCTGAGGAGGTGGTGTTGGTGCTGAGAACAGAAGAATCTGTAGGGTTCTGCAGAAGAATATGGAAATATGCCTGGAGAGTCTTCCAGGAGACTTGCCACTAATCCTGCACCAGTTAGTGTTTTCTTGGGGCCAGTCAAGTTGACAGCTAACCTCCCTGAGGTTCCTAAGCCTTATAAGTCCCTCTAATTGGCCTTCACACGTGCAGTGGCATATGCGGTGAATGTTGCTGCAGCATAAACATCAGCTCTGACTGATGGAGTGATCTGGGGCACCTTTGTTGAAAAGTTTGTGCTGAGTTCAGGGTCTCTAGCGCGGCAGAAGGTGGGAGGCAGTGCTGATCAGTGGCAGAATCCTCGCCTTCCAGGAGGACACCCACGTTTGATTCCCAGCCAGTCTGCCTCCTGTGCGGCCACAGCCCATCTGTCATTGGAGGCCTGTGTGTTGATAGGATCCTTCTGAACAAGTTTCACTGGAGCTTCCCGACTAAGGTAGACTAAGAAAAAAAAGCCTGGGAATTGGCTTTCCAAAGTCATCTGGTGACAACCCCATGAACCACAAAGGTCCATTCCCCAACCAATCACGGGACGGTGTTGGGGGGGCAGCGTTTCATTCCGTTGTGCTTGGGGTCGCCAAGTTGAGGCCAACTTGAGAGCAGCTGAGAGCATGGCCACCCCGTGTGCATCAGAGAAGAACTGGCTCCATGGGGTTTCCAGTGGCTGAGTTCTTGGAAACAGATCACCAGGTCTTCCTTCTGAGGGGTTTCTGAGTGGACTAGAACCTGCAACCTCTTGGTTGGCCGCTGAACATGTTAACCATTTGCACTGCCCCTTGCACTCCTCCCTACCTCCTAGTTTCTAGTAACACTCCCTTTTCTCTTCGTCTAGCTCCTTATAATTGTTGTGTTGCCCTTTCTACACATTTGAGCCTCCAGTTAGAAGCAGTGTGGTGTTTATTCTCTTGATTGAACCCTGACTGGTCCAGCTATGTGTATGTATACATGCGAATGTATGTGTGTATACCCCTCCGATATTCACAACCACTTCACCCATTGCCTGATGATTCCCGTTTTATGCTTCAGGTAACTGAGCTCCAGAGAAGTCATGCCAACCATTTTCAGAGTCAGTGCAGCACCTCACGCTCAGGGCTGACAACTTTCAGAATCTGTGCTGACGTCATAGGAGCGGAAGGCTGGCCGTGTCAATCCCACAGCCACCAACTTCTGCCTTCAGAGCTGGTTGTCGCACTTCCATCTCTATTCATATCCTCACGGTGTTTCCAGATGCCACCTCGTGTTCTTTCACATTTCATCAGTGGTAGCATATCCTTCAATCTTTGGAGGAATATGTGTATTTAAGAAAAAGCTGGTTGGCCTCTCTCTTAAGGGTAAACTGATCTTGCTCTACCTGAAAATATCATTGGGATTAAACCAGTGATATAATTACAAAACCACTAAAGCCCATCTCCTGTGAGATGCATTCTTGGGTTTTAAATTAATTTATGCAGCTTCAGTTAATTAGCTAAGTGTGGGGTAGAAATACTCAGCTGTGAAGACGATTCTTAGAAGACCCTGGTTGGTGCGAACAGTTAATGCACTTGGCTGCTGACAAAACGGAGGTGTGAGTCTGCACAGAGGTGTCTCAGAAGAAAGACCTGGTCATTTGCTTCAGAAAAATCAGCCATTGATGGTTGATGACCTGTGGAGCACAGGTCCACTTTGACAGACAGGAGGGTCCGTGAGTCTGAATCCCCTTTGCGCCAGCTTTTCTTCTTTTATTCTGAATGCATAGTTTCTGTCAGAAAGCAATTTGAAGGAGACCAAACTAGTGTTTCTGTGTGTTTGTTAAGAACTCATATTCTTTAGTGTATGTGGCATACACGTGTCACCGGGGTGATGTCTGGGAACAGAAAGGAAGATGAACTTGTGTGGCTTCTGGGGCACAGGCTCCCAGATGCCTGCCACTGAGTGGAAACCCAGGGAAATGAGAAAACATGGAATTAAGCTGCAAGCTGAGAACCGTTGAGAACCGTTGTCTTCTCCATCTGCCTGTCAGCCCTGAGCAGCAGTGATTCACACCCACGCGCGTCTTTATTAAAATGTCATTCTTCACCCCCTCTTCAGGAAGTGTGTACTACAATTCATCTTTCTTAGGGGCACAAATGCAAAAGCAGGAAGGAAGGGGGTTTGGCTCCGTGAGAAAGGAATGAGGCGGCTCTCAGTTACAGTGTCCCCGGAATGCTTGGGTGCTTCTGGTTTGACTCTGTGCTGAGAATTTGTGTTTCCTTCCCAGATAGACTGAATCAAAATCTACATTTTACCAAGATCCCCATCTGATTCTTACAGATCCTTGTTAAAGATCCGTGGGGCTGAACGAAGCCACTGGAAAAGCTGGGGCCAGCCCCCCTTTTTTAGGAGTGACAGGGACACAGCATCTGTTTCAGTGCCATCAAGCATCTTCCTGTCTTCATTCAACACTCCCAAGATGCAGTTGGTGAGGAAAGAGAAGCAGACCAACAGATGATAATTGAAGTCATTAGGAGACAGGCAGGAGAGGGGTCTGGATTCCTGGGAAGTGTCTTAGGACAGCTAAGTGGGTGGATATGATGAACATAGAAAGAAACAGCAGTGGGAAGTAGGCAAAGACACTTGGTATCTTGGTGATGTTTCTCAACCACGTAAAGGCAGAAAAAGCTGCCCAGGTTCAGAGGGAGATTGGCTGGGAAAAGTGGGCTTTAACTGAGAGAAGGGGTAGGGACGAAGAAAATACATTGGGTGGCGTGGTTTATATCCTGACTTTAGGATGTGTGGCCAGGCTTCCTTTGTGGAAAGGTGATAACAGGAGTGGAGAGCAATGTGAAGTATGTTCTAGAAGTTGTACCAGGGGCGCCACAGTCCAGGCTCTCCTGCCTGAAAAGGACTCACTGCAAACAAAGTTAGGACAACAGGAAGCAGGACGAGCTAAACATCACATCTTTGATCCCTAACCACTTTGTGGAGTCCCGGGATGGTGCAAATGGTTAGCGTGCTTGGCTGCTGACCAACAGGCTGGAGGTTCAAGTGACCTCAAGGTCCCTTGGAAGAAAGGCCTGGTAATCTACTTGTGAGAAATCAGCCATTGAAAAGCTATTGGCTCACAGCTGTGCTGTGACACACATGGTGTCGCCATGACTTGGAATTGAGTTGATGGCAACGGGTTTAACCGCTTTGCATGAGAACCAACAGAGCACCACTTGTGCTTGTCCCCCAATGTTTCTCCTGAAGCCTAATTTCCAGGGCTGCAGCACTGTCTGTCTGTGGACTGCAGCCATCCCGACTGGTCGGTGTCATGTTGGGGGTCGGGGTGTTTAGAAATCTTGGAATCATTCCTAGCATCTGCTCTTGGCCCAGAAGGCCCCTGGTCAAAATGGGTCAAAGTTAACGTTGCTTTGCTGCATCTCAAAGACGCAGGCAGGCCCTTAGCAGGCAGGCTTAGTGGAGGGACGTGCGGTTTGACAGGCTCCTGGTGATTCTCACAGTGACATCAACTACATGGTGTTCACACACACGCACACACTAACTGTTGCCGTCAAATTGACTCCAATTCACAGTGCTACTGTATGTGTACGATTTTCAGTAGCTGACTCTTTGCATGTAGACTGCCAGGACTTGCTTGTAAGGTACCTCTGAGTAGGCTTGAACCTTCAACCTTTTGGTTAGCAGTCAAAGGCTTAACCATTTGCATCACTCAGGGACTCCCGTGCAACGTGCTGACAGACCTCTCTTAATGCAGACAGATCCACTCTAATTTGCTCATCAGGCCTGAACTGGCTCTACAGAGGCCTCATGGCCTCTTCTCACTGTGCTGTCTGTGAATCGGGGTGAGGGTGTGGAGATTGGGCTTCCCTGTTGACAACCCCTCCAGGGCCCCTGCCCTCTGCTTATTGACTATGGCAGGTTTCCACCCTGGGTAATTGCCGACAGAAACCATCAAACTGATAATTGGGACTGGCCAAGAGGCCAATGTGGCCTCTGGGCATGACTCCATTGCCCTCAGTACCTCCTTAAGGGAAATTGGGTCTGTCTTCTTTCTGCTGCACAGTTCTCCTGTCTGAGGATATAAAGCTGGTTTAAGGGCTTGTTTTCCCATTTTCTCACCCATTACCCAGTTGCTAGGCCTCACTGCGTGTGGCAGGGCTGCTCTCTAAGGTGCATCACTCCCTGGAGAAGCTCTCGACTCTCCCCTCTACCTTTGCCTGAAGGATTAGTGGTGATGTCCATCAGAAGGTGGGCATGGGGATTTTGGAGCAGAGCCAGCTCTGCCACGAAGGGATGTATTATGTGGAGAAACTCACTGTCCTCGCTGTGCCTCAATTTCCTAGTCTGTAAAATGGCTTGAGGGGAGCACACGAAATAGTAGGGTATAGTGAGCTTTAACTGAGATAGCCTGGTAAAATGCCTAGAACCACACCTGGTCCATGGCAAGCCTTCTTTTCTCACCACACTTCACCTTTCATGTGACAAATGTGGAATTCACTGTCGCTCCCACCCTCCTGATTCTATCTCAGCCACCCCCATCTCAGTCTGCGAGTATGAAAACTCGGGGCATAATCAGCCGGCTTCCCTCCAGCACCCCGTGTTTTATACACCACTGTTAAGTACAGGCAAACCTTGGAGATATTGTGGGTTTGCTTCCAGACCACCACAAGGAAATGGGTGTCTCTGTGAAGTGAGTCACATGAAGGTTTTGGTTTCCCAGTGCATATGAAAGTCCTGTTTACACCGTGTGGTAGTCTTTTAAGTGTGCACTGTCACGATGACCAAGTTTGAAATATTGTGAGAAAGCTCGAAATGTGACAGAGATACAAAAGGGAACATATGCTGTTGGCAAAATGGTGCTGACGGACGTGCTTGACCCAGATTCCTACAAACCTTCAATTTGTAAAAAATACAGTATCTGCAAAGTGCAACAAAATGAGGGATGCCTGCTCTTTGCTGTCTGCCCCTAGGATTTGTGAAACCTGAACCCTACTCCCCATATCCACGAGCCCTGTCCTGGGTCAAACTTCCATCAGCTCACATCTGCCTGCCTTCTGTCCTGCCTTGCAGTTGTTTTTACTCCTCTTTCACTTGTTTTCACACTCTAGAAGGAGTAAGCTCTAAAGACATCAACCCTATCATAGAGGTTCCCTGCTAACCGAGATCTCCCCCGGCTCTGAGGAAAGGGCAGCATCCTTAATCTGGCCTGTAGGAGCAGGCTTGCCCGGGCCCCCGCCTTCCTCACCAGCCTCACTTGTTGCAACTCTTCTCCTTCTCTACCCCGCAGCCACCTTGGTTTTCCTTCATCCAGTCAACAGCGCATGTTCTCCACCCAAGGAACTTTGTCTGTCTTGTTTCCATCACTTGGAGACATGTTCCCACTACAACACTCTGCTTGTTCACCTAAGTTTTAGATGGCTTTTAAAAATTAGTTGATTTCTTTAAGAAATCTTTACAGATCACCACAGACCATGTCGGCACCACCCTGGCACCCACACTGGTGCTTTATCAGAGTTGGAATCAAATAATTAAATGGAGCTGCTCTTCATCTAGTGTTTTTTTAAATGTCTGTCTTCCAGAGTGGCCGTAGATTATGTGAAGTCCAGGTCTGTGCCTGTCCCCAGTGCAGACTGCTTGGCACATATCTGGAAAACAGCCTGGGCATTTAGCTTGAATCCCATTTAACAATTTTGTAGGGATTATTGCTAAGATGAATTTCTCATTCTCTTGTGACTCCATGACAATTTTCTTGGGTTTATCCTGGGGACCTGAAGAGTTTTTCATTTGTAAAATCATGATATGAAACATTTTCACTTCACAGGATTATTATAAAAATTTAATAAAACTATGCATGTGAAAATAATGTGCAAATGATAATGTATTATATGAATGTAATGGATGTTATTGCAAAAAGTAAGTCAATGATATATGTATTTTTTAATTTAGTCTTAGTTCAAGTCTTTGCCTCTATGATTTCCATAAATTGTTCATTTCAATGTGATTCATTTCAGGATAAATGACAGCTAATGAAAGGACATTGGACTGTGCCTTTTAGACCTATGACATTAGACAAGTCTGTTCCTTAGACAAAGAATATGGTATCCAGATTCTCCAACCCCCTTCTAAGAAGAGCTGGTGAGAAGAATGTATGGTCATTAGTAGATGTTAGGAGTGGGGTTCTTCAGGTATGGTGCCGAGTATTAAGTACCTGTGTAAGGTAATGCTGTTAGGTGCTGTTGAGTCAATTTTGACTCATAGTGACCCTGTGTGACAGACTCAAACTGCCCATGGGTTTACCAGACTGTAATCTTTACATGAGCAGATTACCAGGGTGACTTAGATCCTCCAACCTTTCAGTCTTCTGCCAAGTGGTCCTAAACCAAGCACATTGCTGTTGAGTCAATTCTAATTGGTAGTACCTGTACAGAGCACAGTAGAACTGCCCTGTAGGATTTCCAAGGCTATAAATCTTTATGAAAGTAGAAGGCTACATCTTTCTCCTGCAAAGCAGCTGGTAAGTTTTAACCACTGATGTTTCAGTTAGCAGCCGAGCTCTTAATCACAAGGCCACCAGGGCTCCTTTGAAGGGCATTACAAGATACTAAAACCCAGAGTAACAACCTGAATCAATGTCCTTATTGCAACGCCAAGGTCTAAGTATTTGAAGGACTATATAGTATGCCGGGAGCTCTGGTAGCATAGTGGCTACAGCACTTGACTGCTAACCAGAAGGCTGGCGGTTCAAATCCACCAGCCACTCCTCGGAAGGAAGGTTGGGCAATCTGCTTCCGTAGTGATACGGCCTCAGAAACCCAAGGAGGGGTCGCTATGAGTCAGGTCCAACTCAATGGCAAATAACAACAATAACAACATATTATGCCATGTGCAGAGCAGAGAGAGAGAATGTATTGCTCATCTTGAGCTAAGTTACTTAGCAGTAACAAATGAATCCAAAACCTTTGTGGCATTCAACAAAGTCCCTGTCAGACATCTGCTTTGTAAACATTTCATGACACTCAACTATGCATTATCAACAGGGGTAATGTTGCCCCCTAGGGGATGAAAATTAGTTCTTAGGGGCAAAAACAAACCTGAGACATTATAATGATTTTGACCCAACAAAGGGCACAGTACATAAGCTTGGGGATGATTAGGAAATATGTGTGTGTGTGTGTGTGTGTGTGTAGGCTATTTATGGGAGTGATACTTGGGGGAAAAAAAAAAAAAAAAAGGTTGAGAAAAACTACATCAGACCTTCCATTCCATTAAGACAGGTCAGCAAGGTCCATTGCTGTTGGGTGTTGCTGAGTCAATTCCAACTCATAGTGATCCCTGTGACAGAGGAGAACTTCCACATGGGGTTTTCTTGGCTGTGATCATTAGAGAACTAGATCACCAGGTCCTTCTCCTGTGGAGTCCCTGTTCAAAAGAACTGTCAACCTTGCGATTTGCAGCTGAGCCTTAACCATTGCACCACGAGGGCTGGTTAGCAAGGTCAGTGAGTGGAATATGCTAGAGACTTGGTAAATTTGAGCAAGTGAGTGAATGAATGAAGCCCAGGCTAGGAACTTTCAGAGAAAGCAAGCAAATCTAACAAGATCTAAAGGGACCTTGATCCTGGAAATGCCCCCAATTATTCCACCTACCTCTGACCCAGGTTTGTTCTTTAGAGCAAGTGAGTGGGTGATGACACAGTAGCTTCAGTTGTGGGGAGTTAATGAAGGCAGCCAGAAGCCCCAGGCTGGGACTGATAGGGTTTAAGGTACTCTTTTTTCTTTTAATCACTTGAGAAGGAACAACAGTATAATTGTCATTAGTTCCTATAATCCTCCTCCATCTTGACCTTTCTACATAGACTGTTGCCCTGCCAACCGCCTTAGAAATGTTGGCAAAAGTGTGCTGAGCTTCTGGAGTTGGTAATAAACTTTGATACATGAGAAAGCCATTACTGTTGGCATAATTTGAAAGAGCAGTTCATTGTTTGCAATTAAATACAGTCATGAGGTTTGAAGGACCAAGTGCTCTCACATTAGGGAGGACTTTAAACTTTAATTATTATTATTATTTTTTTTTTTTTGTCCTGAATGGCTAAAAGGTTTCCAGATGACTATGTTACTATAAGGAAAATATCATTATAAGGGTCAGGAAACATTTCTGAGGGTGATTGTGGGGAATTTGGATTTCCTTTCAACATATCCATGAACTAGCTGGGTGGCCTGGTGAGTCACATGGCCCACTCCCATGGTTAAGATCTCCTATAGTGAGGGTTTTGGTAGTAAAACCCAATAATATTCATTGAGAAAATATTGGGCCCTGACTCTGAGACTGGCATAGTGCTAGACTTTGGATGTGAAATGGTTACCTGCTGGACTACTAACCTAAAGGTTGGAAGCTTGAATCCAATCAGAGACACCTCGGAAGGAACCAGATCAAACAAACCCACTGCCATTGAGTGAATTCTGTCATGTGATCTTCAGTGTTGTCTCTTATCACCAAGGCAATATTTTCCAGCTTCTCATCCTTCTCTGTTTCCAACTTTCATATTCCAATCACCAGTAATTATCAATGCATCTTTATTACATGTTTGATCTATTTCAGACTGAAGAAGTTGGTAAAAATCTTCAATTTCTTCATCTTTGGCTCTAGTGGTTGGTACGTGAATTTGAATAATAGTGGTCTTCCTTGTAGGCTATGAATGTTATCCTATCACTGGCAGCATTGTACTTCGGGATCAATCTTGAAATGTTCTTTTTGATGATGAATGTGATGCCATTCCTTTTTCAATTGGATATTCCCAGCATGGTAGACCACAAGGTTGTCTGAATCAAAATGGCCAATACCTGTCCATTTCAGCTCACTAATGCCTAGAATATCAATCTTTATGCCTTCCATTTCATTTTTCACTTCCAATTTTCCTAGATTCATAGTTCATATACTCCACATTCTGATTACTAGTGATATATGCAGGTGTTTCGTCTCCTTTTGAGTCATGCTACATCAGCAAGTGAAGGTCCTAACGTCTTTACTCCATCCGTGTCATTAAGGTCAGCCCTACTTGGAGGAGGCGGCTCTTGCCCTGTCGTGTTCCGAGTGCCTTCTCATCTGATGGGCCCATCTTTTGGCAATGATCCGAGAAGTTTCCTTCACTATTCATAAGGTTTTCACTGCTCAGTTTTCTAGAGGTACATCACCAAATCCTTCTTCCCAGTCAGGAGGCTTCACTGAAACCTGTGCACCCCAGGTGACCCTGCTGGTGTCTGACGTAGTGGAGGCAGAGCTTCCAGTCTCACAGCAACATGGAGACCACCACAGCATGACATACTCACAGACGGACGGTGGAGAGCACGTATAAATAGAGAAAATAATTGTTTTATAATTTTTTAAACTCAAAAGCATTTAAAACTTCATATGAATTATATGTATAGCTATTTAAAATTTGCATATGGAACAGATTGCCTGCAAAAATTCTTATCTAGAACCAATTTTTTAATTACTTTGATAAGAACTATACTACTGCTTAATTAGTGTGAACATCATTGTGCATAATTTTTTTTTTTTTTACAAATGTGGAATTTCTTTTTAATTAGTGGATTTTATTCTGTTGATTTTTCAAGTGTTTACAATGTCTTCATATATATTTTATAAGTAAAATATTAAAGTAAAATAGGAAGTGAATTGAATTTATGTGAGTTGGCAAAAGACTGCAAAACATAGGGCTGTTTGAGGGAAGATGAATAGATTTATGATGCAGGAAAGGACAATGGGTTTTGTGTTGGGCATGTCATTGTTACTTGGCTGAGTCAGTTCTAGTCCTGGTGACCCCATGTGTATGGAGTAGAACTACTCCAAGGCTTTTCAACACTGTGGTTTTTTGGAAGTAGTCCGCCAGGTTGGTCTTCCCAGGCACCTCTGGGTGTGTTGTAATCACTGACCTTTGGTTAACAGCTGAGAGCTTAACAGTTTCCACCACCCAGAGACTCCCTGTTCCTATGGAAATATCCCTCAAATATAGATATGCCATCTCTTTCCTGACACTACTTTAACAGAATAATGTTTTCCAGCATATTTTACTTAAAACTTTGGGTGAACTCATGTTGACCCCATACGTGACAGGTGGAACTGCTGCACCATTGGATTTCCAAGGCTGTGATCTTTCGGAAGCAAATTGCCAACAGGAGCCTTGGTGGTGCAGTTGTTAATGTGCTCAGCTGCTAACCAAATGGGTGATAGTGCAAACCTACCAGTGACTCCACCAGAGAAAGAAGAGGCAGTCTGCTTCCATAACGATTACAGTCTTGGAAACACTTGGACGCATAGTTTTACTCTGTCCTATTGAGTTGCTATGCTTTGGAATTGACCCAGTGGCAATGAGTTATTAAGCTTAAAACCCTTTTCAGCTACCGATGAGTGAATGCATTTTTGGACTCATATGGTCTATGTCTACACTGTATCAGTGAGGAAGAAGAGTGTAGCAGTCTGACTCTGGTATGTGACTGTAGATAGATAAATCAATAACACATGTCTTATAACTTCCTTCTATCATGGTAACCAGATAATCACAGTCAAATTTAACCTGCATTGTGTTACCCAATCTCACATGGAGAAAAACAAGATTCTTCCTGCAATAATACACATAAGGAGGTCACATGACTCAGAAAACCAATACATCCTGTAAATCTCCTTGGCACCTGTCTGTGTTTGTGATCCTAGACATGTAACTAAGGAGCCTTGGTGGCTCAGTGGTTTTAAACACTCGGCTGTTTACCAACAAGTGTATTGTTTAAAACCACCAGTGTCTCGGTGGGACAAAGACTTGGTGATCTGCTTTTATAAAGATTAAAAAACTTACTGTCAAGTCAATTCTGACTCGCAATGACCCTGTAAGACAGAGTTGAACTGCCTCACAGTGTTTCCAAGGCTGTAATCTTTACAGAAGTAGACTGCTAAATCTTTCATCCACAGAACAGCTGGTAGGCTCAAACTGCTGACCATTTGGTTGGCAGCTGAACACTTTAACCCCTGTGCCACCAAGGTGCCTCTCCATAAAGATTACAGCCTAGAATATCCTAGGGAGCAGTTCTGTGTCATATGAGCTCATTATAAATTAACATCAAGTTGTTGGCACCCAACAACAGTAAGTATGTAACTTAACTTTGCTGAGCATCTTACTCCTTATCAATAAAAGCAAAAAACCAAACACACTGCCATTAACTAAATTCTGACTCATAGTGACCCTATAGGACAGGGTAGAACGTCCCCATAAGGTTTCTAAGTCTGTAATTCTCTACAGAAGCAGACTGCCTCATTTTCCTCCTGCAGAGAGGCTGGTGGGTTTGAACTGCTGACCTTTTGGTTAGCAGTTGAATGCTTTAACCACTTTGCCACCAGAGCTCCTTACCCATAGAACATCCTCATCCATAGAATGATGAAAACAATATGTTGTACTGGGAGGATTAAATTACACAAAGGTTCAAAGCATGTATATCGCTGTACTTTTAAATATAACACACTCACACATACTACACGCTCACACATATAACACAAATAGAAGGCAAAGGAGACTAATGCACAGGGGGGTTGTAGGCTTTGCCAAAGGCTGTATGACACGGGTTATTTGTAAAAAATGAAGGTAAATTGGTGTCATGAAGACAGCAGCCGATATCATCATCACCATCACAACATCATTGTGCAAGAATATTGTTCTGTACAAAGATCTGCCAACATTCCAACCTGAGAGTGACATCTAGACCCTAATGCCCAGCCTCACAGAGCAAACCTTTTCCCTTGCATTCACTTTTTTCTCCTTGCGTTAAACTTCCCTTAAAACAATTTGGCGCAACAGATTTAAACATATTTCTGGCTTTCATTTACGTTATTAGGACCTATGTTATCCTGTTGGAGTTTTAAGAGCTGAACTTCCTGGGTCTTATCCGTGGTACCAGTAGGTGACGTGCTGTTAGAATTCTAGTTAATGTCAGATGTAATCTAGCTCAGTGATTCCATAGTACAGGTGGTAATTATGGTGCATTTTTTATGTTACACATCTTAAGTACATCATTTTGCACTTTTTAAAGCATCATTCTTAAATTAGAGGTCACCTTACCTATTACGGTCTAATGCACGAAGGATACATTCAGTATGGTACATTGGCATTTTTTTCTGTTTAATTTATTCAGGAGAGAATATCATATTTTCCAGAGGCCTCGGGCAGTCACTCCTCTGAAGGAAGATTGGGCAATCTACTTCTGTAGTAATACCACCTTGGAAACCCAAGGAGGGGTCACTATGAGTCGGGTTCCACTCAACGGCAGTGAATTTTGTTGTTGTTGTTGTTAGGACAACTTTCATTGAGAACCACTTTTAAAGACAAAGATTTCCTCTTGTTCATTATGTATTGAATTCAGTTTATTCACTTATTCACTCATTCATTGCACAAAGATGTATGGACTCAGGTCCAGCACTGTGGTAGATGTTATTTAGACAAACAAAATGAACCAGGGTGGTCCTTTCTCTAGCTTGTTTCCAATGTTGTTGTTGTTGTTGTTTGCCATCAAGTCAGCGTGTTTCCAGTGTAGCATGTGGTAATCTGAGCTCAAATGGAGGTTTTCACAAGGTGGGGAGATCACAGATAGAGGAACACCTCAGTCTTCCAAGGGCATTGTGCCTGTGACTGAAAGACTGAAGAGTGTGAGGGAACCAGAGAAGCAGGGAGAATGGTGTTTCTATCATTAGGTCTCTGCTGTCATGAAAAAGGCCGTCTCGTGGTAGAGAGCGCCCTCAGCATGTTGTTGTCTGCTGTGGTCAAGTTGGCTCCAAGTCCCTGCCACCCCACCTATAACAGAGTGAAATGCTGAGCAGTCCTGCACCATCTCCCCACCCATTGGTGTGTTCGCTCCAGTGTTGTGGTTATTGTATCCATATGTGTTATTGAGGGACTGCTGCATTTTCTTTGGTCCTCATCCCATGGTCAACATCTCAACTTCCTCATATACTCCATCTACTTATCATAGTGAATTCTGGCAATTTCCTCATGCCTATCTGACAGCTCACTGTATCAAGTATATTTGTTCACCCAACTGTTCATTTATTATTATTATTATTATTATTATTATTACCGACAGTGATAATGTTCTTGTTATTAGTTCAGTCACTAGTTTTCTAATTCTAGTATTTTTATTTGGATTGTTTTAATCTTTTTTTTTTTTTTTTCTGTATGTCCTGTACTGAACCTGACGACTCAGTTATTTTATCTCTTTGAATATTTTAAACATAATTATCTTGTTATATGTTTCAGACAGTTTTATTATCTGAATTTCATGGGGTATAATTTCATTCATTTTAGAATCTTTTGATTTACTGTCATGGGAACTGAGGCTTAATGGAAGGAAAGAGGCAACTCAGTTAGGACCTAGGAAAGAGTCTGTGTTGGGTGTGAGTGTGCACGCACATGTGTGTTTGTGTTTGTGTGTGTGTGTGTTTGTGATAGCAAGTCCCTGAATTCTAAGGCAGTCCCTGTGCTAAGGACTTCACCTGCAATAAGTCATTGACTTCTCATGCTCAGTGAGGAGTGAAGCACCCCAGTTTAGAAGAGGGACTGGAGGATATGCAGATTAAGTCACTTCTGCATGTTCACATGTGGGAGAGTTTTGGTTTGAACTCAAGTATGTTCCTATTATGCTATTTGCTAATGGATACAACTTTAACCAACAGAAATTCTCTGAAATTTTCCATGCTCACCCTCAGAAAGATGAGAAAAGACAAGTTATTGATTGTAATGCATTCCATAGGATTTCATTGTACAGAAACTTTTCCATTTTGAAGAGATATAGGCTGGTTTTGCAGAACTGGTATGATGTACATGAACATCTATTGTCTTGCAAACATTGAGTACCATGGTAGAGAGGAGAGAGATGTGGATAGGCAGATGGGGAGTGGGGATGGCTGTGCAGAGTACCAGTGGTGCTGAGGGAACCCAGAGAAGACTCCTCTGATGCTGTCACATTGGGGTTCATAATGACACACTTAGGGTCATCCCACTGAATGCAGAAGATGTCTTTACACCTAATTTTTTTTTTTTTTAAATAGATACAATGACAAAATGGTTGCTTTTGACTTTTGAATAAGAGTAATGACTTGATAATTATTTGGGGAACAGGTGGAAACCACAACTATACACCTAAGAAGAAAAAGAACTATTTCCCCTTTTAGGGCACCCCAATGCATAGAATCTACTTACAGCTAAGCTGTTGTTGGTAAAACTGCTGAAACTCACAATCTGAAGAACTGTCCCTAGAAAGAGGATTGCTCCGCATTTTAGTCTGAGATCTGAGTGGGCGTTCAGGCCCCTGATACTCTGAGAGTTTGTGCCAACCACTGCTGGACAGTTGGTGTTTTGATTCCAGGTTGGGTGAGACTTCTCTCTCTCCTCCCCAGTATGAGTCAAGTCATGGTGGGAGGTGGCAATAATGGGAAGCTTACAAGTTTCCTGGAAGAAGGACATGGTGGTCCACTTCTGAAAAAACTGGCCACTGAAAACCTTATGAATAGCAGTGAGACATTGTCTGTATAGTGCTGGAAGATGAGCCCCTCAGGCTGGAAGATAACTCAAACTGCGGCTGGGAAAGAGCTGCTTCCTCGAGGTACAGTTGACCTTAATGACGTGGGTGGGTGGAGTAAAGCCTTGATCTGATATTACTCAAAATGAAAAAAAAAAAGAAAAGGCTGCAAATATTCATTAATAGTGTGAATGTGGAATATATGAAGTATGAATCTGGGAAATTTTGAGGTTATCAAAAATGAAATGGAACACATAACTATTGGTATCCTAGGCATTAATTAGCTGAAATGGACTGGTATTGGCCTTTCTAAATCAGACGATCATATGGTCTAATATGCTGGGAATGACAAACTGAAGAGGAATGACATCACATTGATCATTGAAAGGAACATTTCAAGATGTATCCTGAAATACAGTGTTGCCAGTGATAGGATAATATCCATATGCCTACAAGGAAGTTCAGATAACACTAGTACTA
This sequence comes from Orycteropus afer afer, assembly GCF_000298275.1. Lineage (NCBI taxonomy): Eukaryota > Metazoa > Chordata > Mammalia > Tubulidentata > Orycteropodidae > Orycteropus > Orycteropus afer. The sequence goes on along the minus strand of NW_006921656.1, from coordinate 5,976,543 downwards.
TTTAAATGTATGCACCAACCCCCAATCGACCTTTTGCTTATGCAGTGTAGTAAATTACTTAGTATGGCTTTTCTACCCATAAGTCATTGTAAACTCAGTGGTGGAATGAGCAACTAAGGAGCTCCTGATTGTAAATGTTATCAACCTGGATTATTTCTGTTGTGTGTGCACAATGCAATGTTATGGGAGGCTCCCTCTCAGGTGAGAGAATTCTGTTGTTATGATTGGTTGGTTTGGCCACTCTGCCAAGCTCAAAAGGAGGCCTCCTAGAGGCAGAACTGTCTCGGACTGCTGGTTGAGGAAGATGTGCTACTGAAAGAGACATGTCTCCTGAAAGAGACACAAGAGACATGTGTTGCCGAATAAGACACTGAGGGACATGCACTGCTGGGGGAGAGACTGTGAGAGACTTGGCTGAGAGACAGTGGGCTGGGAGAGAGACTGAGCATTTTTCCTGAACTTGAATTGTAGCCTGGTGCTTCCCTAATAAACCTCATAATCTGTGAGTTCTGTGTGGCCACTGCAGTGAATTATCGAACCCAGGAGAGAGGTGGTGGGTGCTTTGGGAGGAACGGTTGGAGAAAGGGCTGGAGGGAGGCAGCATGTCTGGCCTTGTAGGAATAGGCCTTGGGTTACTGCTGGTGATCCTGTCTTCCTCTTGTGGGGTTAGAGGAGGTCGGAAGATGTGGCTCCTTGCCCTTTTTGCAGCTTAGCAGCCAAATGCTTTACCCATTGCACCAGCTGAGCTGCTTTTAGGCCTGATCAGGCAATAGGTGTCAGTAGGCTCCTATCTTCTCATACCAGAGATAGAAAGGCTATAAGTCAAAGTATCAAGTATATGGACGTTTCATTGATTTCTTTGTCCAGGGGCAAATCTGCTTAGTATTGGGCCTTGACCACTTTGAAAGTTTGCTTCCCCTCCAACTCCACTCCTGTTATTTAATGGCCAATTGTCAAGCATAATGCCTGGCATATTGGAGGAAAGAGGAAATCACTCAGAATTTCTGCTCTCAAAGAGGTCTTCTAGTGCATTTTAACTAAGCATTGAAGTAGGTTTGAATCCCACCCCCCCCAATGTCAAAAGGGCTTCTGACAAAAAGAGGTAGCCCCAGGAGTAGCTCCAGGGGCATGCAGCCTATGCAGTAACTCAGCATTCCATACGGAATAGAGCTGCACCTGGCTTCACGTTCTGCTATGGCGGTCTTGGATTTGTAATGACTGTTGAAGATGATGCCATCCATTTTCATTTTACACTGGGCTTCACAGGTTAGGGAGATGGTACTGGTAGCCTTTGTCTGAGCTTTGAATCCATAGGAACGGTTTGCTTGGATGAAAGTCAGAGGGGCAAGAAGCCAGCAACACAGTGGTATGGCATCATGTTGCATTGTGTGGCTATTTGAGAGCAATTTCTGTCACCTAACCCTGGCTGGGAATGACCAGCTCTGAAGATACTACTGTCACTGTACGTAATGTACATGACAATTTAGCTTGATTGTATAAAATCAATTTACATAGTTTTTGCCAACAGTTATGAAAATCAAATATACAAAAAAAATCAAAAGAATTATGCAGTGTATATCTGTGTAATACAACCTAGATTCAACAACTGCTAACTGTGAATTACTGTCTGTATATAAAATCCACAACACAAACACACACTTGTACACGTTTTGTTAAATCATCCAAAAATAAGTTTCAAACATCAGGGTAAATTAACTATTTCATCAAGCTTCTTAAAGAAATAAGAGCAATTTTCTATGTAACTATTGTAACCTCTAAGAAAAGTGACAAAATCCAGCAATATAATTTCATATTTAATCCACATTCAGTTTTCTCAAAATGTCCATTTTTTCAAATCAAGAATCACAACATATTCACAATCACAGCATATTCACAATCGCAATTCACTTCACTTGATTGTTCAATCTAGTTATTTTCTTTTAATCCATTACAAATTAAAATGTACTAATTACATTTTTTAAAAAATATCGACTTATATCATAAAATGAGAAATATAAGTTGTGACCCTCAGAGTTTACAAATAGACATTCTCAACCTGAAAATTATTAATCAAAGGGAAATCAGTAACATTCTGCTTAGGAGGAACGGAATCCATACCCTGCTGATGGAGAGAAGACTTTAAGGAAGAATGCCTGCCAAGGCAGAGGGAAAGGATCATTCTAAAATGATGAGTTTGCATTCACCAGTGAAGTAATCCAGGCCAGGGTCATCGACAAATGCTTAAACCCATTAGATGCAAGGCAGTTTGGGCAAAGGATGTCCACCCACTGCAAGTGTCACGCCACAGATTTCTTGCTAATTTCAAAGGGAAAATGTGCCTTTACAAGGAGGCCACCTAGTCATAAGCGCCTTAACTAAGTCATCATACTGCACCACTATTCCTAGGAACATCTGATACTATATTCCTCCCTGGGTGATGAACTATGAAATAACTTGCATTGCCTGGAAGGATTCTTGCCTAAGCAATGTGTATCCTGAGTCTGATTTAGACTTAAATTCTCAATTCTAATTTATGGAAAATGCAGAGGATAGACAAACAGGTCAAAGGACAGCGTGAGTAAGTAATCAGATAAATCCAGAGGGTTGGACAGTCCACAAAACAATTTACCTGGTAACTTCAAATATGTCAGAGTCCTGGGGGGCGGGGCTGAGGAGATACTTCATCATTCAAATGTAAATTGTTACAATGTATGTATTTATCTTCATTTGTAGGAACGTATTTAACATACTTAGACATATTCATTATCATGTCTTAAAGAGGAAATGAGCAACTGGGCTTCGTTTTGGATCCAAGTCCAGGTGTGTCTTTCCTCCATGATCACACACTGTGATGAACATTTAGATTCTCAAATTTGCTGATTCCTTTTTTTCCTCTACAAAGAGGAAAAACACATAACAATAACTTGCCTTTCTCATATTTCATTTTATGTGGACTGTACCTTACCCTTGTTTAAATGCAGGCTATGTCTAATTTAAATATTTCATTAATCTATTGAATCTGGAATTCCAAAAAAAAAAGTAAGTGTTAGTGTCAAAAAGTCAAGTAAAAGTAAGAAAATAGTCATGTTCAATAAAAGATGTTATATGTCGTGGTGGAAACACTAAGAAGAAGTGAGAGGAGGAAAAGTTGAGTCTCTGAAACCAAACAGACCCTGAAGGTTGACTATTGAGGTTATTTCTATCTGCCCCTTTCCAGGAGTAGCTTTCCATAGTTATGGTGATTTGAGGGTGGCAGTGGAGAGGGAAACACAATGGGTTGTGAAATACTTTGAAGGATGCAGGTCTTTTAAGTGTAGGTGAATCTAAATCTAGGGACTAGGCTTAAGAAGCCCAGTGTTTGCTCAAGAAATAGGAAATAAGATAGCAACTTATTCCTCCAGAGTTCCCCAAACTAGGTCTGACAAGGTCTCCTAGCAGGACTTTAGGGTCCCCACACGATGGGACATAAGCAAAGTTATTAGGTAACACACATTTGTAGGTCCACTCCATCTGATGACCAGACAATGGTGGGAAATGGACTTTCACACCAGAAATCAACCTCATCGCTGTAATTCAAAGTGGAAAGAGTGAAATTAGAGTTTAATGTATTGATTATTATTAATATTTCTTTAAGAAAGTAAGGGAAATGGTGACTAGATTTACTTGAATACTCTTGATTAAACTCATTCGGAGAGAAATATTTTTCTTTTCTGTGACCCAGACAGACAGTATTTGAAGACTCTTGGTGGATGCATTCTATGCAGTAATATCCTATTATGGCTTTTATTCTTTGGTCTCTTTCTTCCCATTCCTATTCAGCTCAGAGTTTTTTAATAAAACACTGTCAAAATGAGCATACATGCTGTAATCCCTTTTGCGTGTTTTTAATGTTGCTCAGTTGAATCTGATGACAACACCACTAACTAAGAACATGTTGGAACTTGCTCACTTTTAATGAGATTCTTCTGGATAATTATATATATATATGTGTATATATATATATATATATATATATATATATATATATATATATATATTTTTTTTTTTTTTTTTTATCATGAGCAACTTCAAATGAATTGACAGCAAATTATTTGGAGTTATATCATGAAAACAACTCAGGTGGAAAGGTCCCTGTCTCCTTGGGGCCTGCTGCAGCCTTTGCACCAGAGGGAATATGAAGCCTGTGGGATTTCATTTGAGTACAGTGGACAGATCTGATCCTGGACCAGGGCACATATCGGGAAAGAAGCAACGTGGGGGTTCAGAAGTTGTGCTCCGCAGAACAGTGCATTCTGGTCCGCTTACGTAGGGGCATATTCTTTACCAGCACTAATATATTGTGTCTGTATTTGCACATCTGTGCCCCTTAAAGTAGGACTGCCACACCTATTTTGATTACTGAGCCCAGTGCACTGTACAAAAATAGTGTTTACACCCTGATTTTTCTTTCCAGAACCTAAGTCCTCAGACAAGGATAAGAAGCACATCTTTTCCTAAAGTCTGAAATTGCATCTCCCCAATTAGATATGTTATGTTTTCATTTTCATTCTGATTTCCCATGTGAATTCTTTGACTTGGGGCTTATTGAGAAGTATATTGTTTAATTTCTAAATATTTGGGAATGTCTGATTTATTTTATAGATTTCTACTCTGTCTGATATTATAGTGACTCCATTTTTCTCGTGATTAGTATTTTTATGGTATAGATTATTTTGTCCTTTTACTTTTATGTTTTTGTATTTAAAATGCATTTTTATAGACAATATATTGTTTGCTCGTTTATCTAGTCTGACATATTCCTTTTATTTAGTGTGTTTAGACCATGTGTATTTTATGTAAGTATGGACAAATCTGGGTTTAAAACTTTGGCCCGTCTTTCCCATTTACTTATTTCCAGAGTTCTTTTGGTAGGACTTTTCTTTAAAATGTTACTCTTTTTCTTTAATAATTTTACATCTATTTTTAAATATATGTTTTAGTGGATCTGTAGTGTTTATAACATGGATCTTTAATTCTTCAAATTTTATTTTCAAATAATAAAATTCCATGTTATATGTAGTGTAAGATCTCATGACAGTATAATATATTTCCTTGTTTTCATCCTTTTTGCTATTATAATCATCACTTCTACATATGTAAAAACTAAATATATTAGTATTTCCTTCAGCTAATTGAAAATTGTAAATTAGTATAAGGTCATTTATATTTGCCTGTATGTTTGCAATTTCTCTATTCTTCATTCTTTTGTGTAAATCTGAGTTCCCTTATACACAGTTTTCCTTTTATCTATGAAATCTTCTTTGATATTTTTTGTGTTGGAAATATGCTGGCAACAAACTCTCTAAGCTTTTGTTTTTCTGAAAATATTATTTTGTATTTGTTTTTAAGAATATTTTTACTTGATCTAGAATCTAGATTGACTTACTTTCCTTGATACGTCCATTATCCTCTAAATTTCATTATATCTGGTGAGAATTAAGCATTTATGTTTTATCTTAATGCTTTGAAGAGGTCTTTTGCAGCAGATTTGCCCAATAAAATATGTCATTTGATCTCTTGACTGCTACTTCCATGGGTGTTGATTATGCAGTCACGTAAAATGAAAGCTGGACAACGAATAAGAAACACCAAAGAAAAACTGATGCATTTTGAATTATGATGTTGGTTAAGAGTATTGAATATATCATAGACTGCTAGAAGAACAAACAAATCTGTGTTGGAAGAAGTACAGCCAGAATATAACTTAGAAGGGTGGATGACAGGACTTAATCTCATGTGCTTTGAAGATGTTATCAGGAGAGAGCAGCAGGGCTTTGAACTGATTCATCCTGCTTCAGTCATGGCTGACGAAGCAAAACTGGAAGGACCTGAATTTGTAAAATGTGGGTGCACTGGGACAATAAGCTTAATGGGAAAAATTAATGGATTAATACCCTGCTAGAAACTTAGTCTCCCTCTTAGAAAACAAGGATAGCGTGCCAAATCTCTTCACTGGTAGAATTGGAAATATCCTACCCACTCAAAGATGGTAGTCAACTGCTCCTCTTTGAATGTCACTCTTCACAGTCCTGCAATAATTGAATATCTTGCATCATTCTTTTGAAAGTGCTCACTATGCCTCTTACGCGTCTATTATTCCAGGGCTTTGACCCATAATTTCTCCTGTTCCAGTTCTTGTTCCGGTATACCTCTATTTTATAAATTCAGGTCTGTTCCTGTTTTGCATCATCAGCTATGATTGAACCTGTTCAAACCAACGTGAAGCCCTTGGGATCATTCTCTAGAGAAGGACATCATGCTTGGTAGAGGGTCAGTGATACAGAGGAAGACCCTCAAGGAGATGGACTGATGCAATGGCTGCAACAATGGGTTCACACTGCAACAGTTGTGAGCCTAGAATAGGACTGAGGAGTGATTCATTCTGTTGTACATAGGGTCACTATGGGTTGGAACTGAGTAGACCTCACCTAATAACAACAACAATTTTATCTTGCGTTTTTATGTGTCGGCCTGCTTTTTAAATTTTTATCTGGTTTTCAGCGGTTTGATTATGAAGCACTTTTATAATGGTACAGCTCAAACCTAAAAACTGTTCAGTGTTTTTGTGCTTCGGGTGCATTGAGATTCTTGAATCTGTAGTTGTATAGATTTTACCAGTTTGGGAAATCCCTGGGTCATTATTTCTTTGCTGTTTTTTTACCTTCTGCTACATGCTTCTCTCCATTTTGAGATTACAGTTAGTACTCAATATATTCCCAAAGGTCAGTGATCTTCTTTTTTCTCCTCTGTCTTGATTTTTTTTTTTTTCTCTTTGTACTTTGGTTTGAATCATTTTTGTTCCCATGTGTTCAAGTTTTCTAGTCTTTCTTCTGCTATTGTCTAATCTACTATTATTACAAGGTGTAGGATTTTTCATTTCTGATAGTTTTCAGCTTGACAAGTTTGACTTGATGCTCTTGTTTGTGTTCAATTTGTCTCTTCACTGTGTTAACACTTTCCTTTAAATCCCCTGAAATAGTTGTGATACTCCTACATGCTTAGCCTATTAATTCCATCATTTCTGTCATTTCTGAGTCCATATTTATTGAGTTTCCTTTGTCTTGTCATGGGTCACATTTTAGTGATGCTTTTCTGGTTTACAATTTTACATTGTATTTTGATTTGGAATGTTACTATTTTTTTCTTCCTATAAAGAGTTTTAGGTTCTATATGACTATTGAGTTTTATAAGAAAAGTTATTTGAAGATTTTGTATTTTTTTTTTTTTTTAATTAGGATTATTTTTAAGCTTCTGTTTTTACCTTCTTAGAGTAGCCTTTCCTCTAGGCCTTCTGTACTAATTTGTGACCCTCAGCTTACAGCTCCCAAGTATTTGCTTTCTATGAGTGGGTCTAAGTCTATGCATGGACAGCTTGGTATTCAGACAACAACTCAAGGAACACACCTGTGTATTCCTCAAGCTCTTGCTTGGCAGAGCTCCTTGTAGCCTGATATTTGGCCTTACGAATACCAGCGTCCTTGGCCTCCTGAACTTTAACCTCTGATGCATTCTAGGAAGTTCCTCTTGCAGAAAGCCAATGTTTTCAAAGGACTTAAATTGTTCCTTCATTTTCTCTAGGGTTTGTGTCCCTGCACTGCTGTCTAATCTCTCCAAAACTCATTTCCCAATGTCTGATGACAAAAGGGTTAATTTCCCACATATATTGTATTTTTGTAATGGCAGGAGAGGACATTTGCTGCTCTTTGCTGTGATAAGGCTGAAAGATGTAGTCCTTACAATTTAACTTTAACTATAAAATTTACCACAATGTGTCAATCCTGGCAAGTTCTACAAATTTTTTGAACTCTAATGTTTTTATGGGAGTCCTGGTGGTATAGTGCCTAAAGCATTTGACTGCTAACCAGGAGGCTAGAGGTTCAAACCCAACAGCCATTCCCTGGAAGGAAGGTCGAGGAATCTACTTCCATGGTGATACTGCCTCAGAAACCCAAGGAAGGGTCACTATGAGTTGGATCCGACTCGACAGCAGTGAGGTTTGGTTTGGTTTAGTTTTAGTATTTTTATGCAATGTGTTTAGTGACATACACCTCATAGATTTGTTGTAAGTTGTGATGGATGATACAGCTGATGACTCTTGACTATTATATCCTCGCCTCTTCTAAATTCTTAACTCATATTTATTTCATTTAATGCTTTCCAAAATCCACTGAGGTGCACATTACTATTTTCATTTTACTGGTTAGTCACATAGCTTCAGAGAAGTTAAGTTAATTTTCAAAGGTCCACAGCTGGTTAGAGGTAGAATTTAACTTCAAACCTGGTTCCTTTCGACACTAAGGCCTGGTTATTTCCAGTGTGTCACACTGCTTATAATGTATGTAAAATATTCTTTCCAGTATCTGGGCAAGCACTTTACCCTCACTAAATACAAATTTATTAGTTCTCCTTGTAATATTGTAAAAGAACGTCTTCCTTTTCCATGAAGAAGTGGTGTTACAATGGCCCTATGAGAGCATAAAAGCCAAAAAACAATATTCCAAAGTTTTTTGATTTAATAAGAGATTGTCATTCTGAGGACAGAGAAGTGGGAAATCATGAGGTCCTGAACAACTGTCCCAATGAATTGTGTCCCTCACTCATTGTTGGTTAAGACCAGATGGGCCAGAGGCTAAATATTGGTGAACAGGGAAATCCTATACCTCACAGTACTGCTGGGGAGGCCGGAGGCCATGTCTTAGAATGCTTACTCAGAAGACAATTTAGATCATTAATCTCTAGCCTCCATTTACCTGCAGAAGAAGTAAGGCTCCAGAAAGGTACACGGCTTACCTGTACTTGTAGGTAAAAGCATACGCAAGTTCACCTAAACCAACTCACTGCCATCGACTCGATTCCAACTCATAATGACCCCATAGGATAGAGTAGAACTTTCAGAGGATTTGTACGCTGCAAATCTTAACAGAAGCAGACTTCCTCCTCTTTCTCCCACAGGGTGGTTGGTGGATTCAAACAGCCTACCTTTCATTTAGCAGCGGAGCTCGTAACCACTGTTAATCTATACACACACACACAAACACACACACACACAGATGATAATGCAAATTTTATTCCAAGATTTTAAAAGGGACCTCCCAGCCACATCAAATCAGTTTCAACTCATAGGGACCTCATGTGTGTCAGAGTAGAACTGTGCTTCATAGGATTTTCAGTGGCTGATATCTTGAAAGTAGATCACCAGGTCTTTCTTCCAAAGTTCCTCTGAGTAGACTCCAACCTCCAAACTTTCAGTTAGCAGCTGAGTGTGTTAAGTGTCTGCAACACTCAGGAATGTGTAGTAAGACAGTAGCTTGGTAAAAAGCAAGTATCCAAATGTAAGCTGACTTTCTTCTATTTCTTTTTTGTTATAATTTTATTGATTTTGTTACTCTCCTTTCATGAAAATCATAGATAAGGTTGTGGATTTGTTAACTATTGCCACAGCAATGCTGCCCATCAAGTCAACCCCAAATCCAGTGGCTTCGGATACTCATGCTGTCACCACTCATGCACGTGCAGGGCAGTGGCTGGGATGGCTGATGTGCTTCTCATCGAGTCCACACCTGATGAGGTTGGTGAAGTATCTCTGGTCCACCTGATCTCATCTTCCTTCTGTAACTACACAGGCACTTTCTTCTCCTGGGAATGTCAGAGGCAACAAGAGAGGAAGGAGAAGATGTGAAGTTCTGAGGGCTTAGACTTTGATCTGGTACAGTTATCCCTACCTCATTATGATGCCCCAAACACACATGACTAAAACCAATCAATTAGCAAGGAAACATACTCTGCCCAGGTAGTGAAGGAAACTAAAAATCTTAGGCCACAGAGCATAAAAATAGGGAGGAGTGAGGAGTCAGGGCCAATAATGCAATCTACCACAAGTTAAACTCCCCTTTGGAGACTTCTTTCCTACTAAAACATTGGTTGTCTGTGTGTCCAGACTTTTAATTATACATTTTTATAGAAAACATGAAGTATTTAGTTAGGAATAGGTATCTTTGTGTGTGTTATATATAGTTCACACTGTATGTATTATTGTTCTGCTTGTATTCCCAAACCAAACCCATTGTCATTGAGTTGGTTCCAACTCATAGTGACCCTATAGGACAGAGTAGAACTGCCCACTAGGGTTTCCCAGGCTGTAATCTTTACAGAACTTTGATAGTACAGTAAGGAACTTGGCTGCTAACCAGAAGGTCAGTGATTCAAACCCACCAATTGTTTCATAGGAGGAAGATGAAAAAATCTACCTCTGTAAAGATTTGCAGCCTTGGAAACCCTATGGGGGTTGCTGAGTCAGAATTAATTCAGTGTTGTTGTTGTTAGGTGCTGTCAAGTCATGTCTGACTCATAGCGATCCTATGCACAGCAGAACAAAACACCACCCAGTCCTTCACCAGCTCCATGATCCTTGTTATACTTGAGGCATCCTCACAGCCACCGTGTCAATCCATCTCGCTGAAGGCCTTCCCCTCTTTCATTGACCCTCCCCCTTACCAAGCATGACATTCTTCTACAGGGAATGGTCCTTTCTGACAACATGGGCAAAGTAGGTGAGATGAAGTCTGGCAATTCTCGTTTCCAAGGAGCATTTCAGCTGCACTTCCTCCAGGACAAATCTGTTAGGTCTTTCATCAGTCCACAGTACTTTCAGCATTCTTTACTAGCACCACAACTCAAAAGCATAAATTATTCGGTCTTCCTTATTCATTGTCCAGCTCTCACATGCATATGAGGTGATTGAAAATATCATGGCTTTTGTCAGACACACCTTTGTCCTCAAGGAGACAATCCTTGCTCCTCAGCACTTGAAAGAGGTCTCTTGCAGTCTACTTACCAAGTGCTATACATTGTCTACAGAAGCTCTGGTAGCGTAGTGCCTAAGGCACTTGACTGCTAACCAGAAGGCTGGTGGTTCAAACCCACCAGACACTCCTCAGAAGGAAGGTTGGGCAGTCTACTTCCGTAGTGATCCTGCCTCAGAAACCCAAAGAGGGGTCACTATGAGTCAGGTCCGACTCAACAGCACATAACAAAAACAACAACGTACGTCGTCTAATGTCCTGACTGCTGCTTCCATTGGCATCTATTGTAGAACTAAGCAATGTGAAGTCTTTGACAATTTCAATCTTTTCTCCATTTATCATGATGCTGCTTATAGAACCAGTTGTGAGGATTTTTGTTTTATTTAT
>NW_006921656.1:5958226-5959387 GCF_000298275.1 Orycteropus afer afer | reverse complement strand
CCCCTTACATTGACACCTGCTTTTTCCCGCCACTTGGGAAGGGCATGGCCTGGGTCCCCGGCATTACCTGGATCCCTGCCTCTACTTCCTTGCTCTGTCCTGGTCTTCCCACTGCTTGGGAGGGCTGTGACTTGGGTCCCCGGCCTTACTGGGACCCCTGCCTCTGTTTCCTCTCTCCCTGCTCTGTCCTGGTCCCTCCCCCTGGCTTTTTCTCTGCTTTCCTGCCACTTGGGAGGACTGTGGTCTGGGTCCTTGGCCTTATCTGGATCCCTGCCTCTGCTTCAATGGTGGTAGGTTTTGGATTTTAATCTTTCCAGAGGCAGACTGCCATATCTTTCTCCCATGGAGTAGCTGGTGGGTTTAAACCGCCAACTTTTAGGTTAGCAGCTGAGAACTTAACCACTGACCTTCCAGGACTCCTCCTGCTTGTATTAATTATGCAATAATAGATACTGGATGACTTTCTCAATCAGTTTATAGAGCTATAGCTCATTACTTTTAACTGCTGCATAATGTTACAAAGAATGAAGATGCATTGATTCCATAGCCTTTCCATATTGTTAGGAATTTAGGTCAGTTTGCAGTGCTCATTGTGGAAAAGAAAGTTTAATGAGCATTGTTGTATGTGTTTCAAGTGTTCATGCAAAGTCAGATCTCCTCCAGCAGTGGATGAGCACTACTTGTCCATACCATCACTAACACTGAATATTATCACATTGTACAGTCTTTCTTTCCAATCAGATGAATGGAAAATCTTGATTTTCTCAATCAGTCGTTTCTAAACATTTTTATTAAAACAGCACCATCATTCTCCACACACAGTTTATACAATGAAAAAAACATGGTTCTGTGCTATTAATATAGTGCCTTGAAGAGCCTCTCACTCGTTAGCACCCCATTATCTTCCCTTGTCCTCCAATCTACCCAGCATAGTCTTGCCTCATGTCACAGCTTATTTTTGCAGGATATTATTTCCCGAGTCATCCCCTGACTTTAAGCCCTGTTTCTGTCTGACTCACGTATGATTTTTCCATTGTCATTTTCCCTGGTGAGTGAACTTTTCCCATCTCAGCTAGCATCCATCAGAGAGGATAAAGATCATCAAGGGAGTTTGGGGTTTTGACCCTTCATCCAGTTTACATATTGCTCTCCCATGCCAAA
>NW_006921656.1:5954716-5955976 GCF_000298275.1 Orycteropus afer afer | reverse complement strand
CACCAAGCAGTGAGTGCTGCAGTGGGAATTTTTCTGAGTCAGTGACATAGGGATTCAGAAGAGAATTGACATATTTGAAAGAAAATAAGTGTTTTTGTTGTTAGTGGCCCCTGACTCAAGGAGACCGTGTGTCTTACAGAGTAGCACTGCTGCTTAAGATTTTCTTGGCTGTGTGAAGACTAAGGTATACCTGACCCCAAAACCCAAACTCACTGCCATTGAGTCAATTCTGACTCATAGTGACCCCCATTGAGTTTCCAAGGTGGTAAATCTTTATGGAAGTAGATTGTCTTTGGGTGGCAGCCAATCACTAACTACTTATAACACCCAGGCTCCTCAAATAAAATACAGAATCCAGATTTCTAATTTAGAATCTGTCTTAATCTGCCCCCAGTCCTCTTTTCCATTTTTAGCTCTTCCCCTGTCTGCATTCATTTTTCCCTGACCCCTCCAAGTATTTCCTTAAATTCAATGAACTCCAGTATCGCAAAGATTATCACTCCTTCTCTTGATAAGTCATATACTTCTTTGTTTTTGTTCTTTTGTATACTCCACTCAGAGAATATCTTGCCTTCCTTCACTTGTTTGCAAAATTCCTATCCATCATCCAAACATTGGCTAAATATTACCCCCACTGTGAAGCCATCCATCCTTATTCAGACACATTTGCTTGTTTCTTCTATAAGTTAGGTAGTTTGGTGCAGTGGCATGAGAAAACACGAGCTTTTGTTTTGTTATAGATTATCACCTTACAAACTTGCCCACAGTCTCTCAATCACCAGTGACTAGCCACTGCCCAAAGACAGCCTACTTTTACAATAATCTGTCTAAAATATATCTTTAGTCATGTTATGATACATCCAAGGCTTTTAATGAAACTCAGAGAAGTGAAGATACTTGGTCAAAGTCATCCAGCTAATAAATGGCAGAGAGGAGATTTGAACTGAGGTCTGTCAGCTTCTAAAGACACTGGCTGATGCTGTGCCTTTCTGCCGTATTGCAATGGGTAGACCAGCTTCCCTTTCTGCTTCTCTCATAACTGGCAATGGATGGGGTCAGCCTGGAAAGAACTCTTGTGTAAGCAATGCAACATATTTCAGATGCACAACATTTGTTGTAAACAGCCGTAGGAACACACATCGGTAGGCACGTATTTGAGCCAACAGATGGGAGTGGGAACTGTTGTCCTGCATCAATGCAGAACTTTGACCAATTGTGGAGAAACTCGAGTGCTGAAAAGTAGAGTTCACACTGGTCTCC
>NW_006921656.1:5953299-5953916 GCF_000298275.1 Orycteropus afer afer | reverse complement strand
TAGGAGCAGGCACTAAACCGCTAGCATCAGACCATTGAAGCCTCTGGTCCTTTTGTGGCTTTGTTTTATTGAGGAAATAGATCTGTCTTTGACCTGCATCCACAGAGATCACTGCCAGGCCAGGAGGGGGACAAAATGACCCTTGCTTAGCCTATCTTTCTAGTTTTCCCTCTCTTTTCTTCTCTTTTGAGTTTTTATTTTTGGCATGAGAGAAAAATACTTTTCTTAAGGTCCCTTCTCCCTGACTCATAATTGACTGGAATAGGAAAATAGCCTGGTTCAAAGAGGATCACGTGGCCAAAGCAACTTGACTCCTGGATTCTAAGACAGGAGGACTGCAAACATCAGACCCACCTGAGAATATGCCTTTGAAGGTCAAGGAAAGTCAAACAATATTCTGTTATCTTTTCCTGCCACAAGAATCTGATGTTGAGCTTCCTGCCCACACCTGGTGTTATTGTGATCAGCAAGGTGTAGAGCAGGGCTGGGAAAACTTTTCTTAAAGGGACAGAGAATACACATTGTAGGCATTGTGGGCCATACTATCTCTCAGTCACAGCTACACAGCTCTACCATCATAGGGTGAAAGTAGTCAGATGCATGAACAAATGAGTGTG
>NW_006921656.1:5946294-5947389 GCF_000298275.1 Orycteropus afer afer | reverse complement strand
CATTACCCACTTCTAGAGCAGGTGAAGTTGAGGAGAAGGGGGGTGCTTTTTCTGAACTCTGTAAGGACACGGATCTGCACTTAGGTTTTATCTACTGCAGAATCCTGCAGCTCATTTCCTCTTGGATATATTTCTTTCAAGTGGGAACATTGGTTGCCAGGGATGTTTCTATTGAAGGGAATATTCTGGTGCAAGCGCTGAGTGCTAACAGCTTCAAGTCATCTGGACCCCGAGGGCAGCACCTGTTGACATCCTTGAGGGAACAGACTTGGAACTGTTTCTTCTCACCAAGACCACAGCAGCCCTAGATACTGGCCTCAGGGAACAGGTATTCATAAAGCTATTATTTCAAAAACATTCAGAGGCATTATTAGACTGTGTGTATGAATGTCAAGAATAATAGGGTATGCAACCATGGCCACAAAGCATTCTGGGATCCCAGCAAATAGGACTGGGTAAAGGAGCTGGAGTTCATTCATTTTGGAGAGTTTTGAGGAATACTAATAGATCCTCTCTGTGGGAGGAGTCATCCATGTTCAACAGAGCATGGGGGACTGTGGTTTGTTAGCCATCCAATCAGTATTGATTGTGCACTGGTGGTACCAAGAGTCAGGAGGACTCAATGTAGAGTGTAATGTCCAGAGCCAGGACTCCATCCCTTCCCTGCCACCAATTCCTAGCAGTATAACCTAGGGTAAGTTGCTTAGTCTCCTTGATTCTTATTTTCCTGCCCCCATAAAATCAAGTTACATTAGAGTATCTGTGAGAATTTGATGTGATAATGTATGCTAAGTACTTGTAAGTACTCAAGAAAGGGTAGTTATTCCTTGGGTGGTGTAAACCATTATCTGTTGGGCTGTGAACCTAAAGACTGGCATTTTCTGTCCACTGAGAGGCACCTCTAAAGAAGGGCCTGGTAATCTACTTCTGAAAAATCAGCCATTGAAAATCCTGTGAGCACAGTTCTACTCTGACAACATGGGTTCATCGTGAGTCAGAACAGAATCATTGGCATCTAGTTAGTTAATGTTACTGTTTACCAATGGGAGCCTATCACTGAGTGGGTAGGAAGGAAAAGAAAGAAAGAATCAAGTG
>NW_006921656.1:5943091-5945709 GCF_000298275.1 Orycteropus afer afer | reverse complement strand
GGAACATGAAAATAAGTTTATAGAACCCTACCATGGGGATTGGTCAGTTTTGCCATCTCACTAGGCTTAAATGAGCCATCCCAGAGGCGGAAAGGGAGATCTCAATATCATCAAGAAAGAAGAACCAGGAATGGAGTGCATCCTTGCACCTGAGATCCCTGCACTGGACCACCTCGATACAGGAGACTGCTGAGAGAGGCCATCAGCAGAGGCAGCAGAAGGAACAGAACTAAGTGACTGGCATGAAATAGATTAATGGGCTTCCCGGCCCCCAGAGCAAGACAGCTGAGTGCCTTCGGGCAGGAGGCTTTCTGGCAGAGTGGGGCACCTCTATGGGCACCTATTGGTAGCGCTAAAAGAGCTTTATAAAACTTATCCAAACAGGGCAGAGGCTGAGGCCATAGAGGAGCATGCCTGTGGCATGGCTGAGAGGAAGCTGTCCTGATTGAAGAACTGTATCCTGAGTTGGTTCTGATCCAGAATTGTAACCTGTTATTTCCCTAATAAACTCCATAATTGTGAGTATTGTCTGTGAGTTCTGTGTGGCCATTGCAATGGATTATTGAACCTAGAAGAGAAGTAGAGAGTGCTTTTGGGAGGAACAGTTGGTGTCAGAGTTGGCAGAAGGGTTGGAGGCTGGTGACATGTGTGACCTCCCCTTCATAGGAATCAACCTTGTACTGTTGATGTTCTGGATCCTCCTTCCCCCTTCTGAAGTTACAGGAGGTCAGATGATACTGCCCCCCATGTCCTTTTTCCAGTGACATTTCCTTCATTAGTCATTCAAGGTCCTCTTTACTGTCTGTTAATAATAATCTCTGTTAAACTCTAAACCCAGCATGAAAATGACAGTAACTTAAATCCTCCATGCTAAAACTAACTACTCCCTGGCATGGAGTCGGGGCTGACTCGCAGCGACCCCTTCTTGGGTTTCTGCAGAGGTATCGCTGAGGAAGTGGATCACCCAACCTCCCTTCTGAGGAATCCACCTTTTTCCTGTCTGTCTCCTTCCCCCACCCAAACCAATTATTATTATTCTCAGTCATGTGTTCATTATTCTCTTGCTTTTCATTTTAAATAATTTTGCCACTTCAATATGTACTCAAAACATGTTTTGTATTTTTGGTTGTTTTAAAATATTTATGAAGATCTCATGGTGTATGTAATTTTGGGGAACATATTTATTTTCTTGCTGAAAATGTTATGGCCAAATTTTAGCCACACTGTTGAATACAGTGGCAGTTCAGTCATTTCACCAGTTATGACACTATTGGCTGTATATTAAATCATTTATCCATTCCCCTGTGAATGGGAATTTGAATTATTTCCAGGTGTTATTTTTTTTTGTGTGTGAATTTTTAGATTTTAAGATCAATCTTAATGACATGAATTGAATAAAGCTTTGGAGACCTTCATCTGCTGTTGTGGAATCACTCAAAATGAGCTTGTAAGAAATACCCCCAGGATGCCCCTTAGAAGAAAGGATGGCAAGACTTCATCTCATTTACTTCAGACATGTTATCAAGTGGTACCAGTCCCTGGAGAAGGATATCATGCTTGATAAGATAAAAGGTCAGCCAAAAAGAGGAAGAGTCTTAATGAGATGGATTGACACAGTGGCTGCAACGATGGGCTCAAACGAGTGTACGAATGACGCTGGACCAGGCAGTGTTTCGTTCTGTTGTGCTTAGGGTCACTATGAGTTGGAATGGACTTGATGGCACTTAACAACAAGAAATTAATTCACAAGAACCCTGGTGGTGCAATGATTAGGTGTTTGGCTGCTAACTGAAAGGTCAGTGGTTCGAACCCTCCAGCAGCTCCATGGTAAAAAAAGACCTGGTGAACTGCTCCCACAAAGACGAAGACTACCAACTAGAAAACCTTATGGAGAAGTTCTACTCTATCCTATAGGGTCTCTACGAGTTGGAATTGAGTTGATGGCACCCGACAAAAACAAAACAAATTGATTCACAATCTCTCCAAACATTAGAATTTTTAACTTCTCAACTATTGCCATTTTAATGCTTCAGGAATGGTGTTTCATAATCTTCATTTGCATTTTCCTAAATACTAATTAACTGTAAGATAATTGCCATACATTTCTATGTGTTTTTTGGCCAATAACCAAAGGCTTGTCCAGTGATATTCTGGCATGGCTTGCATCAATTTGCGAGAGTTGATTATGTTCATCTCTTCCCAAGGCCACATTCGTTGACCTAGAATGAAATCAGTTATGGTGGGATTATTTATACCACAGGAATGAGCAAATACTACAGATCAGCTCTGCATACCCTGAAGAGCTAGTTGTTAAACATTAACAGCACACCACTGGGCTTGTCCTAAAGAAAGAAGGATGTTTTTCAGGTATGTACTTCCTGGAGGAAATAGCAGTGGCTCAGCACAAAAACAAGTACATCCAACTGGTACCAACAAAGCCAGAAAGTTGAGAAGAACATTGTGACTTGGTGGGCAAGAAGGACCAACTTCTAAGCTTGTGGCAGCAGTACTCACTTGCCTGATGTCTCCCTACTCTATTTAGCACTGGCTTAGGTGCAGAGCAGTAAATATCCATGAAGCTAGGTAGAAAGGCTAGAGCTGACAGCAGTGGAAAAAAT
>NW_006921656.1:5939393-5939941 GCF_000298275.1 Orycteropus afer afer | reverse complement strand
AAAGTATATGTGAACTGCTGTATGAAAAGTGAATTTACTCTGTAAATCTTCACCCAAATCCTAATAAAAAAAAAAAAAAAAGAAAGAAAGAAAATGGGGAACCATACCTGAAGTGACCTCCTCAAAGTCACAATTGGTAGTCAGAGAGCTGTGGCCAGAACTTAGGATACAGATGTATCACTTATGTATTGGTATGTGACAAATGGTGCCAAAATGTAGTGGCTTAAAATCACACTCCTTTTACTTGCTGATCATTCTGTAGCTTGGAAACTGGGCTGTGTTCAGCAGGGTGGTGGTTCTGCTGAAGTCATTTGGATGGCTTATGTGATTGCAGTGGTCCCTGTCATCTGGTCATTGACGTGGTGCAGGTGGCCTCAGCTGGGATGGCTTGTGTGTGCATGGCTTCTTCACTAGGTGGCAAAATGTCCCCAGTGGCAGAGAACAACTCTGTGTGCATACACAATTCCAACCTCTGCTTGTTCTCAAGTGTTAATGTGTTGTTGTTAGCTGCCAACTCATGATGACCCATGTTGGTGTTGTTACGTGCC
>NW_006921656.1:5932739-5934505 GCF_000298275.1 Orycteropus afer afer | reverse complement strand
AAGAGTCATTAACAACCTGCAGCATGCAGATGACTCAACCTTGCTTGCTGAAAGTGAAGAAGACTTGAAGCCCTTATTGATGAAGATCAAAGACTACAGCCTTCTTCATCAGTATGGATTACACCTGCACAGAAAGAAAAGAAAAATCCTCACAACTAGACCCTTGGGCAACAACACGATAAATGGAGAAAGGATTGAAGTTGCCAAAGATTTCATATTACTTGAATCCACAATCAGTGCCCATGGAAGCAGCAGTCAGGAGGTCAAAGGCCTATTGAATTGGGCAAATCTGCTGCAAAACATTTCTTTAGAGTTTTAAAGAGCAAGGATGTCACGTTAAGGACTAAGGTATGCCTCACCCAAGCTAAGGTATGTTCAGTCACCTCATATACAGGTGAGAACTGGATAGTGAATGAGGAAGACCACAAAGAATTGCTGTACTTGAATTGTGTTGGCAAAGAATATTAAATATACCATGGACTACAAGAAAAATCTGTCTTGGAAAAAGTGCAGCTAGAATGCTCCTTATACATGAAGATGGAGAGAATTTACCTCAATTCCTTTGGTCATGTTATCAGGGGGGACTAGTTCCTGAAGAAGGACATCATGCTTGGTGAAATACAATGTCAGTGAAACAGACACAACCCTCAGTGAGATGCGCCGACACATGACTGCTACAGTGGGCTCCAAGATAGAAAGGACCGTGCGGATGGCGTAGGACCGTGGGCAGTATTTCATTCTATAGTACACAGACATTGCCAAGGAGCCCTGATGGTGCAGTGGTTAGGCACTCAGCTGGTAACTGGAAGATTAGTGATTTAAACCCACTTGCTGCTCTGCAGGGGAAACATGGCAGTCTGGTTCTGTAAAGATTTATAGCATTGGAAACCCTATGGGGCAGTTCTACTGTGTTTTCTAGGGGCTCTGTGAGTCAGAATCAACTGGTGGCAATGGGTTTCTTTTTTTTTGGAAACATTTTCACACTGTTTTGTGAAAAATATAGTGTAGATATGATATATGCAACAACAGTAACATGAGTGACACAAAGGTATCGAGGTGAGGCTACAATGCTGGGTGGTTCTAGTTTTTACATTGTGTAGTGGATATCTAAGGAGTTCTGGTGGTGCAGTGATTAAGGTATTTGGCTGCTAACTAAAAGGTTGGTGGTTTGAACTCACCAGCCACTCTACAAGAAGAAAGATTAGACAGTTTGCTTTCCTAAAGATTTACCACCTTGGAAACCCAATGGGTCACTGTGAGTTGGAATTGACCCAATGGCAGTCACCTAGGTTTTTGTTTAGTTGCTATCTAATCTAATTTCAAAGAGAAAGCTCTAAAATTAATGCAGAGTTACAGATAAATAGCCAATACCAAAACAAAGACAAACCAAAACCCCTCTGCCATTGAGTGGTTCTGCCTCTTAGGGCGAAGCAGAACTGCCCCATATGGTTTCCAATGTTGAAAATCTATATGCAAACACACTGCCTCACCTTTCTCCCACGGAGCAGCTCGTGGGTTCGAACCACTGACCTTTTTGGTTAACAGCCTAATCCTTTAACCACAGTGTCAGCAGAGCTTCTACATAGCCAACAAACCAAAACCAAACTCACTGCCTTGAGTTGATTCTGGCTCATAGCAACCCCCATTGGGTTTCTAAGGCTGTAAATCTTTATGGAAGCAAACTGCCTCACCTTTCTTCCATAGAGTGGCTGTTGAGTTCAAACCACTGACCTTTTGGTTAGCAGCCAAATGCCTTAATCACTATA
>NW_006921656.1:5930378-5932429 GCF_000298275.1 Orycteropus afer afer | reverse complement strand
ACCGAAAACTGGAATACTGCAAACACATTTGGATGGTGCAACAGAAAGCATGAAAGAAGGGTCAGAAAAACCCAGAATGAGTGAGAAAATTAGGAAATAAATAGAAAAATGGTGGACATAAATTCACACAGAGGTCTATGAGAAGTTTGATGGAAAATAAATGATTGTCAGACTGAATAAGATATATACAAATATATATGTTATATATATACACACAAAAAATATGCACTTTAAAAGGAAATTCATAAACGGATTGAAAGTAAAAGACAAGAAAGGCTTGTTATGGAAATTGTAATCAAAAGAAAGAGTGTCAATAATACTGTCAGAACATGAATTTCAGGAAAAAGTATATAAAGAGGGACATTTTGTAATAATAAACGGGTTGGTGCATGAGGAAATATGTATACATCCTTAAACCCAGGTACAGCAGTACCACCAAAGCCAGACTCATGACCCTCAAGTTGGTTCTGACTCATAGTGACTCTGTAGCACAGGATAGAACTGTCCCTTAGGGTTTCAAAAGATGTAATCTTTTTGGAGGTAGACAGCTGTATCTTTGTCCAATGGAGTTGTGAGTAGATTTGAACCACTGGCCTTACTGTTAGTAGCCAACTGCTTAACTACTGTGCCACCACAGCTCCTTTGTAGCAATATAGATGCTAGACTATCTGGCAATGAAGGTCTTCTATATGAACTGAAATAGAGACACCCAGTCCTAAATAGAGGGGATGTTTTGGTGGGAATTACTATTGTCATTCATCAGATCACTGGTGTTTTTTTTTTGTTTTGTTTTGTTTTTTTAAGTTTTCTCCAGGCAATCTCTAATGCCAAGTCACGTTATAAACACTTAGATAATTATCTCACTTGTATTAATGCCAAAATCCAAGAATATCTCTTTAAAAAGTTAAAAAGATCAAGGTCAAACAAAAAGATTTTAATTCTAAACTTGTAAGGACAGTTCAACATTACAACATGCACTAATATAGTTCATCTCTGTAAAATATTATGGGAGAAAACCAACACATGTTAATATAATTTGATGCTTAAAAAGTTTACCTTAGTCAATGACTAAATCTGCTTAGTTCCAGAATGACAAGAATCAATGTTATAAAAATCTTCCTGAATTTGATCTATACATCTAACACAGACCTAATCACATCCTGTTGGGAATTTTCATGGAGTTTGACAAAGTGTTTCTAGAATTTACATGGAAGAGGAAATGTAGACGGATAGAAGACATAGAGTAATATTTCAATATGAAAAAATAAGGGAAAGATTATTTGATCAGATATCAGAGATTATTTTTAAATTAAATAATTAAAGTGATGTTGATGAAAACAGTATACAAACTGATTATTAGAACAGAGATGAGACTCTATAAATAAATTCACATGTATTTAGAACTTCAGTTAATGACATGTTGGCATCTCAGAGGGAGACAGTCAGTTATTCATCCTCCAGGAGGTCCATTCCTAATGAGGTCCATGTAAGTGGTGTCCCTAGAGAGGTGGGAAGGTCATTGTCTGCAGGTTCTTAGGAAAAGAGTAAATTAAGACATACATTTAGACATACATTTGGAGAAGAAGTAAAGTTGATCACTGTTTCACACGTTTACACAAGAAAAGTACAGATGGATTAATTAATATTTGAAAAGAATTAGAAAATTATTTGAAGAAACATTATATAAAAGTATAGTTTAACTTAGGGTAAAGCCATTTTTAAAAAGACACAAAAATCAAAATCCATAAAAGAAAAGCTTGAAAAATTCAATTGAATAAAAATTAATTTCATTCATATGAAAAGAATATATGAACAGGTACTAAAATATAAAATATTTAATATAATTATACTTCAAATGATCTAAAATACACAGAACTTTTTTAAATAAATTTTAAAAAATAGGAAAGGCCCACATTTTAAACATACATATGAAGAAAAGCAAATATAAGTTATAAATACAAATGAAAAAGTATCCAGTCTCAGTAATTAGAAAAACAACCTGGCAATTAAAAAAATATATATCAGTTGTTGGCAAGTTGATGGAATTAAAC
>NW_006921656.1:5922529-5928563 GCF_000298275.1 Orycteropus afer afer | reverse complement strand
AAAAAAATGTAGTCTGTAAATGTGACTCAAAGTTTTGCTCTAGTATCTCACACACTCTTCAAATATCTCTGAAACTCAGTTTAACATCTGTCTTTCACATACCATGTGATTCTTGACATGAAATAAAATCTTAATGCATTATTCTTCATACTCTAAATAATGGATGTTGTTATCTTATCCATGCCAAGTGACACCCACTGGTGACTTACAACTGTTCTTCAGATCAAGTCTTGTCTCTTTTCTTCCTCACATTTGTGAAAAGTTCAAAGGAGAGGAAACCTAATGAAGGAGTGGGATACAAGCTGTGTGTTTACCTGGTTAGTAGAGCTCTGTGGCAGATGTGTGTGAATGGCCGCTGACTTGCCTCAAACTTCACCATGGTGTGTGAGCTCTGTCCTAGGATCTCCAGGACTTAATACCGTATTTCCTACTGAGAGCCTTTAGTGCCACAAAACTTCACAGAGAATGTAGTTTCTGACACGAGGAGCCTGGCTGAACCATTTCTTCCCTCTCAGATCACATATGTAATCTGTTAACGGTGCCTTGTTGTGCTTGGTTTTCTATGTAGAGTTCACATTTGCCTTGTGGTTTAGGGGAGGGCACAGCAGGAAAAAAGCCAGGCACCAAGACCAGCAGGAGAGAGGGAGCATGCATCATATTTTCACACCAAAATTCAGATGCACAGAAAGATGACACTGCCACCATGATTACTACAGCCCCGCCCAGTGCAAAACCCAGAAAGAACCGCTGCCGTGAGTCCATCCCAGCTCCTGCGACCCCGTACGTCACAGAGGGGACTGTTCCTCAGATGTTCTTGGCTGTAATCTTCGTGGAAGTAGATCACCAGATCTTTCTTCCGAGGTACCACTGGGTGAGTTAAAACTGCCAAACTTTACGTTAGTAGATGTGCACAAGCCATTGGCACCACCTGGAGACTCCACCCAGTACTACACACACATACACACACAGAGATACTGATGCCCAATGACACGTACACAACAACAAATGCAATGCACTGCTGCCGAGCCGGAGCCAACTCATAGCAACCCCTCCTTGGGTTTCCGAGGTGGCATCACTATGGAAGTAGATTGCCCAACCTTCCTTCCGAGGAGTGGCTGGTGGCATTGAACCGCCAACCTTCTGGTTAGCAAATGCCTTAGGTACTATGCCATATACACATATTTAAATACCATAAACACATTTTCACATAGAGACATAAACACATATACATGTACTCATGAATCCACTGACCCACATATACACCAGTTTAAGCACATACATGCACACCTACACATGAACACACACACAGAGACACAGGCACATTTTGAACCATATGTGACCCTTGTAGCAAAAGCCATTTCCAAAGCAAAAAACAGTGATACAGCAGAAGTCACTCTTACCAGCTAAAGGCCAGAAGTTGCTCTGATCATGTTATCTGCGGAAGGATGGTTATCTGAATAAGGGGGGTAAATTAAAGGGAAAATTTAGCTTGCTGTCAGCTTTTTCCAGATCCCAGTCTGTCCCTGACTCAGGCCCACGGGATTTATTGGCAGCACATAGAGTGGCCCCAAAAGGGACATCATTTGCTGCAATGTTTGTTTTCTCCCAGGAACCCTGGTCGCACAGTAGCCCTTGGCTGCTAACTAAAAGGTCAGGGGTTCAGACCCACTAGCCCTCTATGGAAGAAAGATGTATCCTGTAAAGATTTACCACCTTGGAAACCTTATGAGGCAATTCTACTGAGTCTTAAAGGGTAGCTATGAGTTGCAATTGACTCAGTGGCAAGGTGTGTGTTTCCTCAGTCTTCACAAGGCAAGGTCTGGGTGTTTGGTGCTTGAGGTTGCTAAGTATGGAACGTCAGAGAATAATGACGAAGCCGTGGGGTCTGGATGCGGAGCTTGCACTGAACCACAGCACGGTATTGCCTGCCTCTGAAGAGCTGTTTTTACCAACTCTTCTCCCTTGAACTTAGCCTTGCCTCGAAATTTAATTTCCTGGAATCTGGTAACCTTCACTATCTCATGACAGTCCTAAAATTTACCACTTTTTCCCATTTGCGGTGCCATTTGTAGCTCTGGATAGAGTTACTCGATAAAATGCAGGATGTTCATCTATGCTTCAGTTTTCAATACTCAGTAAATATTGGTTTGTATAAATATGTGCAATGTAATGTGTAAGGCAACTCTGCCCAGCCTAGAGCACATTGCTACCTGCCAGCTTTGGGACTGTGACCTGTCCAAGTGGGAGGGCCAATTATGGGTGCTTTCCATGCCCTAACGTTAGATCAAGGACACACATGGTGTTGGTTGTGCATGGGTTGTAGTGCAATTGTGCTATAATTATGGCCAGGGAACAATAATGATAATAATCTCTCCTCCCTATGGGTTCCTGTGAAGCTAAGCACAGAAAGAACTAGGAACCTAAGAGTGTCTTTGTTGAGGGATGAACCACTGAAATCTTGATGAAGAGTTCTCATGATTCTGGTTTGGGGCATATGCTGTAGGCTTCTGATGGGGCCTCCCATTTATCCTGTCAGTCTAAAACTTGTGATTTCATTTTGCCATCTTCTTGGCCATAAGATAAAGGAAGGAAGGAAATGGAGGCAAGAATGAAAAGAAAGTCATTACACTTCTGAGAGAACAAGGCCTTAACTCAATGACCTATCCAGCTGCCTGGAATGGAGAGGCCCTGAGAGGTGGCAGAGGAAGGGGCTGTGTTTCTATTCATGCCCCTTCAGACCCAGTAGACATGGCTACTGCTCCACCTGATACAATGTGTGTGTCAGATTTTAATCCAATTAGTAATAATTTCTACCATGAGGTGATCTATGAGGAAGTGGGCAGAGCCTGGCTTATGATGGAGAGAGCCTAGAAATTCTTTTTCTATCACAAGTTGGAGGAAAAATAGGCTGTGCTCCCAAAGAATTTACAGATTTCTCTAGACCTTTGATTATTCATTTTTAGATGAAAGACATCCCTGTTCCTCTTCTAGCTATCTCTGGAATTTGAGACATGGGAAGGATTCTGAGAACCTCTAGTGAGTGATGGGAGAAATCAAATGTGTGCCATAGAGACTGGACATGGGTAGAGCCATAAAGCAATGCAGAAGATAGGTGGTACCAGATTCAAACAGAATAGAGTTTTCCTCAAAGAGTCAATCTAATGGGAACCATGATGCAAGTCCTATCACTGCATTGGATGGCCTTCTCCAATCTTGTTGTTCCCACACATTTGATCTCATCAAACTAATGAGTGGGTCACTTGTATAAGATAGCTCTCATCTCTAAGTTGTTCCATGACACACTTGTACTTTATAATTATATGAGTCAAAGTGCCAAGAACTTTTAAAATGAGAGTTGAATCTGATTTAGATGAGTCAGTTAGGATTACTGGCTTCACTTAATATAATTCAAGTCCACAATAGAGCATATAGCAGTATGGCCACCATGTCATTCATTAGGCATGGATATTAGTATACCAGCTCACTAGAGCACTCTGAGATTATGACTAGCCTGCTTTTAGGATGGTTTTAGTGTTGTTCTGACTGCAAGTATCATGCTAACTGAATATAAATTGCTTAAATAACACAGGTTCTTTTTAGGAGGTAATGAGAAATCCAGAAAGTTGGTTCACAGCTCAGAGGTGTCATGAAACACCCATTCTTCATATGTATCTCCTTGGTCTGTTACCAAAGTCCCCAACATTATTGTTCGATATGTAGCAGATCCAAGGTTAAGGTCCTCCCATGATAATCCCTATAGGAAGGCATCTCCACATCTGTGTCTTTTGTCTTTTAATTGGGAAGGAACTTCATGCCCAGAAACTTACCCTCCTCCTGTCCCCCAGAGGACTTCTTTGTGTTCCATTAACCATTCATGAATATCAACTACATAAAGAAAGAATGATAAAATAAGGATACCATTGTTTTGTAATTCCTAATGAATTAATCCTAGATAATGATCACCAATGGTTGCAAACATCACAATAGAAGAGACAATGAGACACTCTGTGTCTGTTGGTAAGTGAAAGAATCATGCCAAAAAAAAAAAAGCAATCAAAATTGAATCAGATCAAGTCTTTAGATCTTATTACCAATTTTCAGAAAATACAGAGAAAAATAAAAAATGATAAACTGTTCAACAGGGATGCAATCAGCAAAGTCCACACTGTGGGAAATTTCAGCCAGAACAATAACCAAGTTTCTTCAATAAATCAATTATGAAAGTACAAAGAAAGAGATTGGGGGCGGGATCTCTAGATTAAAATGCACCTAAGAGCTACAACCGACAGCAAGGACACGTGAACCGTCTTTAGATTCTGATTAAAGCAACCGAGCCCAAGGTGGGGAGGGAGATTATTTGACAATTACTTTTTACTCTATTGTGGAGATCAGTTCTGCCAACAAGGAAAATGGAGTGGCCACCCCTGTTTGCCAGGATCTAATGAGCCATCTGTCTGAAATGGCCAGAGAAGTGTGTCTGTTGAAGCTTCATGATATTTTCACAGGCCTTTTGCTTATTTGCTTCCTACATTCTCTTTCCGTCTGGAATTAGTTTCAGAAGAGCCAACTGTTACAGAAGTGATATTGGTCCAGACCTAGTCAAGGGAATGTTCAAAACCTCATGAGCAGGCTGTTCTTGAGAGGGAGCCAGCCCAAACATCGTGGGGCTCACAGACACAAAATGCACCCTAACTTTGGGACTCACCTCAGACCACTCCACCTAGCTGAGCTGAATTGTTTTCCTAATTTACAGCCAGACAATGCAGACAGCATCTCACATGTTACAAAGCTTGTGATAAGCATTTATTTTTTCACATGAACTTCCCAGCCACCATGTAAGGGAGAGCCTTGTGGGGAATAGAGACTTCTAACTAACTGAAGAGTTTCTAGATGCTAGACACTGTGCTATATACTTCACTCACATTTGCTTCCTTAATTTGCAAACAACCATGGTTCGTGGGTATCATTGCTGTTACAGATCTGGCAAATAGAAATGCTAACAAGTAATGTGCATAGTCTAAGGTCATGTGACACGTGGTCAACTTGGAAGCATATCCATGTCCCACTGTGCTTCAGGATATGGGATGTGTGGTGCTGAACTGGGTGTGTTGCATGCATTGTTGTAATGTGAATCAGGGAGTACTAACCACAAGCTTTGAAAGAAAAAAGAGGGAATTAAGGAGGTTATTGAAACAGTCAAGTCTCAGCGCAGTAAGCTCACAGTTGAATCCAACTCTCCCTTTGTCTGCTATTAACAATTCCGCTCATTTGACAGGTACCTCCCAAGTGTCTCTTTATGATCTGCCATGCACTCAGCAACATGCCGGGTGCTGAGAGAGAAGCTGCAGTAGCATGAATCATGGTCTGTGGCATAAAAACACACATGAAAAAAGATGCTTAACATCTTGGTAAAAGGAGACGTTCTCTAAATTCACAGCATGTCAAATTGTACTGCTCAGAAAACCATGTCTATGCAAAAACATGTAAATACTCTTATTGCTTCCTGACGTATTGTTATAGAGAGTGCCAGAGTTGTTCTTTTTTTAAAATTTTTTTGAAGAGCATTGTAATTGTTGTTCTCAGTTGACCAATATAGTGACCCTAAAGAGGCAGAGAAAAGTGAGCACACTTATAATGGGTAGCAGAGATGTCATGAGAAATAGAATAGAATGCTATGTTATCTATGAGATATGTTATCAACTAACTGTTCTGTGTTATCAATAGGTTCTTTGTGTACCTAGAGTAAAACTAGCGGGCAGCCTACTAAATTGTACTCCATTTGGATAGATGAAATAGCTCTAGGTCTGGTGGACAGAACTTGTACCTGAATCGCTACCATAAAGATCTGTAACCCATTATCCAATTCCTAACATTGAACCAGTTTAACACTTTCATGACCTGTGGGACAAATAGTGCCCACCTACATTTCATCTCTCTGGGGTTTAGTGGGAAACTGATATCCCACTTTTAGTGTTTGCTGCCATTTGGTGGGGCTTGTATAACTGTGTGAATCTGAAGAAACAGGCCTCATTCC
>NW_006921656.1:5915089-5922429 GCF_000298275.1 Orycteropus afer afer | reverse complement strand
TTTTTTTCATTTCATTCACAAAGCCTTCCTTTACTGAAAAAAAAAAAAAAAAAAACCACATAATTTCAACACAAAATTCTAAACAGAAAATAATTCAGTCTTGAAAAGATTAAAGACCTAGAACCTTTGAATAAAGGGTAGACCAAATTCACTTGAAGAAGGATCACAACCAAAAATGCAAGCTCTCAATCTTTCTCCTATTCATTCCTGAAGGGATCTGCAGCTATTTACAAAGTGATTGTGCATCGGGAAATAGGAAATAACCAACATTGTAAGGAGTTACTGGATAGTGGCTCTGAACTGATACTAATTTCTGGAGATCCAAAATACCACTGGGCCAACCAAAAGGAGGATCAGTAATGGAGATCAGGTGAACAAAATATTTTGGCTCAAGTATGTCTCAGAGTGGTAACAAGATATTGCCCCAGTACTGGATTGCATATATATAAGAATGCATACTTATTAACTATCTGAATCTCCACATTGGTTTCCTGATTCTTAAACTATAGCCTAATATAGTAAGAAAAACCAAGGTGAAGCCACTATTAGAATTACCTATACCTGCCAAGAGAGTAAAACAAAAGCAATGAACAAGTTCTGGAAAAATTGCAGCCACTAGGTCTACCATCGAGGTCTTGAAAAATGTAGGGTGATGATTCTTAACATGTGTCTCCATCCAATTCACCTCATTGACTAATGAAGAAAACAAATGGATCTTGAAAAATGCTGGCATATTGTATAGACTTATCTGGTGGTGACTCTAATTGCAGCTGCTGTTCCAGATATGCTTTTATTATTGGACCAAATCAACACATCTTCTGGCACTCATTATGAAGCTATTGAATCTGGAAGATGCTTTTTCCACCACCTTACTTGTTAGTAAAGACCATCAGAAGTTGCTTGCTTTTAGCAGGCAGGACATTCAGTGTTCTATCTCAGGACTAGATCAAATAGCCAACCTTTTCTCAAAATCAAAATGCAGTGACCTTCATTATCTCTCTTTGACCCCAGCATATCATGCTGGTCAATCATACTGATAATATGCTGACATGACCTTGTAGGCAGAAGATAGAGATAACTCAAGACACCTTGGTAAACATACACAAGCTCTAGTGTGAGAAAAAATTCCACAGAAATTTAGGGGCCTGATATCTTGATGAAATTTGTAAAAGCCTAGTGGCCTGGGGCATGCCAAGGTATTTCTTTCAATATGAAGAACAAAATACTGAATTCTTTGCCTCTTACCGCAGATAAAAAACACAATGCCTACTGGAATACTGAAGATTTCAAAGCTATATACACTTCATTTGAATGTGCTCTTTTGACCCATTTTGCAAGACTACCAGTTTCAAGTAGGACTGGAATAAGAGAAGGCCCTGTAAGAGATCCAAGCTGCTCTCCCACTTGAACAACATAACCTAGCATATCCAATAGTTCTTGAAGTGCCTCTGGCAGATGGAGATATTGTATGGACCCTTTGTCCGGCTTCAATTGAAAACTTACAACTCAGCCCATTAGGATTTTAATACAAAACTATGCTGTCCTCTAAAGAAAACTATACTTCTTTTCAATAAATAGCTTCTAGCTTATTCCTTGGCCCTGTTGTTGTTGTTATGTGCCTCCTTGGGTTTCTGAGGCAGTATCACTACAGAAGTAGATTGCCCAATGGAGACTAAACAATTAAACGTGGGTCCCAAGTTTCAATACAAACTGAACTTTCCTATGTGAATGACATGTTGAATGACCCACTAAATCATAAATCTATCACAACATCAATCTATCACTAAATTATAGTTGTTGTTGTTGTTATTGTTAGGTGCTGTCAAGTTAGCTCATAACTACCCTGTGTACAACTGAGCCCAACACTGCCTGCTCCTGCACCATCCTCATAATCCTTGCTATATTTGAGCCCATCGTCGTAGCCACTGTGTCAATCCATCTTTTTGAGGGTCTTCCCCTTTTTTCTTAACCCTCTATTTTACCAAGTATGAAATCCTTCTCCAGGGAGTGGTCCCTTCTGACAACGTGACCAAAATAGGTGAGACAAAGTCTGGCCATTCTTGCTTCCAAGGAGGATTCCAGCTGTACTTCTTCCCAAACAGATTTGTTGTTTCTTCTGACAGTACATGGTATTTTCAGGATTCTTCTTCAACACTACCAGTCAAAAGTATCAGTTCTTTGATTTTCTTTATTCATTGGCCAGCTTTCATATGCATATGAAGCTAGTGAAAATACCATGGCTTGGGTCAGGCTTAGTTTACAAAATGACATCTTTGCTTCTTAATACTTTAAAGAGGTATTTTGCAGCAGATTTTCCAGGTGCAATATGTCATATGATTTCTTGACTGCTGCTTCCATAGATGTTGATTGTGAATCCAAGTAAAATGAAATCCCTGACAACTTCAATCTTTTCTCCATTTATTATGATGTTGCTTACTGGTCAAATTGTGAAGATTTTTTTTTTCTTTATGTTGAGATGTAGTCCATACTGAAAGCTGTAGTTTTTTATCTTCATCAGTAAGTGTTTCAAGTCATCTTCACTTTCAGCAAGTGAGGTTGTGTCATTGGCATATCTCAGGTTGTAAGTGAGTCTTTCTCCAATCCTGATGCAGCGTTCTCTCTATAGTCCATTTTTGCAGATTGCTCAGTGTACAGATTGAATAAATATGGTGCAAGTATACAACCCTGATGCACATGTTTCCTGATTTTAAACCATACAGCATCCCCTTGTTCTGTTCGAACAACTGCCTTTTGATCTATGTATAGCTTCCTTATGAGCACAATTAAGGGTTCTGGTATTCCCATTCATTGCAATGTTATCTATAATTTGTTATAGTCCACAGAGTCAAATGTCTTTGCATAGTCAATAAAACACAGATGAACATCTTTCTGGTATTCTTTGCTTTTAGTCAGGATTCATCTGAGGTCAGCATATCCCTCACTCCATGCCTTCTTCTGAATCCAACTTGAATTTCTGGCAGTTCCCAGTCAATGTACTATTGTAACCATTTTTAACTTAGCAGCAGCAAAATTTTACTTCCATGTGATATTAATGATATGGTTCAATAATTTGCTTATTCTATTGTATCACCTTTCTTTGGAACGGACACAAATGTGGATCTCTTCCAGTTCGTTGTCCAAGAAGCTGTTTTCCTGGCGTAAATGAATGAGCACCTCCAGCTCTACATCCATTTGTTTAAACACCTCAAAGGGTGTGACTGGAACGTTGTTTTCCACCAATGCCTTCAGTGCAGCTTGGATGTCTTCCATCATTCTGGATCATATCCTGTCTCCTGGAATGGTTGAATGTCGACCAGTTGTTTTCGGTACGGTGACTCTGTGTATTCCTTCCCTCTTCTTTTAATCCTTCCTACATCATTCAATACTTTGCCCATTAAAGCCTTCAATGTTGCAATTCAAGGCCTGAATTTTTTCTCCTGTTCTTTGAGCTTGAGAATTGCTGAGCATGTTCTTCCCTTTTGGTTTTCTTGTAGATAGTTTTTCAAGCAGATCCTCAAGACAAAAGTAAACTGTGAGCAAGTGACCCATAGGATCATGGATCCTACTTTGTCTTTACTGCTTCCTCTCTCTAATATAGCAACCATGGTCTTAATAGTGAGTTCACCATGTCTAGTTAATTACAAAAGAATTAAATTCCAGCTTGTTTTACAGATAATTCTGCATAATATATGGGAACTCAAAAGTGGATCATTTTAGCACAGCAGGCCCATTCTGGCTGGTCCTGAAGGACAGTGATAAGGAGAAATGTGTTGGGGGCAGAACCTTGAGCATGAATCAGATTGTTCATTTTTTCTGATAGGAGAGATGGTTCTCTGCTATGATCTGCTCTGATTCATAATCAGAGGCTAGTGGTTTGGGTGGATGGTCAGGGACTTGGAAGAATACAGCTGTAAATGGATAATACAAAACCCAAACCAAACTCACTGCCTTTGAGTCGACACCAACTCATAACAACCCCCACAGGCTTTCCAAAACTGCAAATCTATGGAAGCACACTGCCTCATCTTTCTCCCATGGAGCAGCTGGTGGGTTCAAACCACTGACCCTTTTGGTTAGCAGCCAAATGCCTTAAGCACTGCACCACCAGAGCTCCTTAAGTTGGTGATACTCACAAAACAAACAAACAAACAAACTCACTGCCATAGAGTCTATTCCGACTCATAGCAACCCCCTTTGGGTTTCTGAGGCAATAAATCTGGAAAACAAATATTTAAATACATTACATTCTGAATGTAAATAAAATGTAAATATATTTGTGTCATTGTGAATCCTTCCCAAAGAGCAATCTCAGAGAGGATTTTAATTATCATTGGACAAGATGATCCATTTTGTGGGCATCAGTCAGCCTCTCTGCTCTTCACACCTGTCTGTGCACAAAGGGCTAGTGAACAAAGTGGAATGGCTCAGAAATTCGTGGTAATGAATGGGCTCAGAAACATGTGCCTTTCATCACTAAGGCTGAGCTGGCGATACCCACTGTTGTGTGGCCAACCTGCTAAAATCACAGACCAGAACATTCCCCAGAGGGAGCAGGCAGTCACCCAAAGGTAGGTTGATTATATATATCCAATTCCATCACAGATGGGTCAGAAGTTTATTATCACTGAATGAGAACTTACTCTGCCCAAAATGTGTGTATCCAAACCTTTATCTCTGGACTTATAGAAGGCCCCGTTTATTGTCAGTCATACTGTTCCACAAAGAATTCCTTATGACCAAGGAATTCATTTGAGAGAGGACAGGGTGCAATGATGGGCTTGTTCTTATGCGATTCACTAGTCTTGTCCCATTTGTCATCAAGTGGAAGCAGGGAGGGAGAGAATGGAGTGACCTGCTTGGAGGCTCAGTTGCAACACCAGCTGAAGGGCAATAACTTCTGGGTGGTGTAATCTCCTGCGGGTGCATCTAAGGTCTAAATCCACAAGCAGGGCTTGGTGCTATATCTCCCCTAGCCAGGACTCCTGGATGCAAAATCAAGGGGAGGAAATGGGAGTGGCTCCTCTCACTACTTCCCCATCTTATCCTTTAGTGAAATGTGTGCTTCTGATCCTCACAATCTAGACTCTGCAGGTTTGAAGATCTTAGTACTTAAAATTGTGATGCTCTCACCAGGGGATATGGCAATAATCTATTAAATTGGACACTGAGAGTGTCATCTGGCCACTCTGTGCTCCTCAGGCCAGGGAGCCAGCAGTCAACAAGCAGTATTATTGCCCTGGCTGAAGTGATTGATCTGACTACTGGGGAGGAGTCAGGTGGCTGGGGTGTGATGAAGATAAGGAGGATTGTGTCTGGAATGCAGGAATCTCTCTGGAGCCTTTTAATACTCACATGTCTTGTGGTAAAAGTTAATGAAACTCTGCACAATTCAGTACAATTAGGGCTGCTAATAATAGCTCAGACCCTTCAGGAATGAAGTTTTGGATAACCTCATTGGTTATAAAACCATGAACAGCGAAGGTGTTTGCTAAGGGCAAATGGAACATGAAATGGATCATACCAGAAGGAAGTTAAAACTACCAGTCACAACCACATGGCCCACTGCAGAAACAAGCACTGACATCATTATAAGTATTCCTTCCTAATTTTAATATGAGGGCCTTTGTGAAAGCATTTCCCCCTCCCCCATCTAATTATCGATAAGAGGTGTTAATAGTGGTTAACATTATAGTTCAGTGTTTAAGATTCTGGATACCTAAGAAGGAATCTGACTCACCTTGACAAGGTGAATGAAAGGATATATGAGACTTGACATTCTGTTTTGGGGACAGAGTTAGCATGTTGTCTCTTTATTTGAGCCATATTTTCATCTTGTTAGGTGGAATATGATGTTGTTAATATCTTTATTTGGGAGTTAAATAGGTTAAAGGAGACGCATCTGGATGGCAAGTTGACAAGTGGACTGTGGTAGTTTTAAACTGTGGTGACTTGGCTAGACTGGAACTAACTTTCCCAGATTGCCTTTCCTGTATTGCTTAGGCTTAGTACTGGGGAAAAAAAAAAGAAAAGAAAATCCCATGGGGCCTGGGCAGCAGAGGCAAAGCTTGCTGTTTGTTGTTTGCTGCCAATACTGGGCTCCGACTCACGGTGACTTCACGTGTAACAGAAAGAAACACGCCCTGGTCCTGTGCCCTTTTCATTATTGTTGGTGTCTTTGAACCCATTGTTGGCTGCTATTGTCCATCCATCTGACCGAGGGCCTCCCTCACCTTTGTCCGTCCTCCATTTTGCCACCTGTGGCGACCTTTTCTAGAGATTAGTCTTGCCTGATGATGTGTCTAAAGTCAGAGAGCTGAAGTCTTGCCATTCTTGTTTCTAAGGAACATTCTGGTTGTATTTCTTCTAAGACTCATTTGCTTGTTCTGGCAGAGGTGAAACAACTGCCTTTCAAAGCTGTGGTTGTTTAGAAAGGGTGAGGGGGTTGTGCCTGTTTTATTCCCATGCAATGTCCAGCTCTCCTTCCTGACTTCCTGCCCTGCTGATCAATGGCAGCCCCAGGCCCATCACCAGATGTTCAGCTCTAAATTCCCATTGATGGGAGTTATGAGGACCAACGATCACCCATCAACTTCTCTATCTGCCCCCTTCCTGATTACACTCTAGGGGCTGTGCAGCCCAGCTTTCTACAAGACCTGACCCATTTGCTCATGCAAGGTTGGCAGGGAACTGTTTCCTTTCTAGAACTTTACATCCCCAACTTTTCCCAGAAACATATAAGTTCTAATTCCTGACATGTTAGATGCTGTTGAGTCATCTCTGACTCAGAGTGACCCCATGTACAACAGAACAAAACACTGCCAGGTCCTGTGCCAGCCTCATGATCCTTGCTATACCTGAGCCCATCGTTGCAGCCGCTGTGTCAATCCATCTCTTTAAGGGTCTTCCCCATTTTTGCTGACCCTCTACTTTACCAAGCATGATATCCTTCTCCAAGGAATGGTTCTTTCTGACAACATGACCAAAGTAGGTGAGATGAAGTTTGGTCACTCTCACTTCCAAGGAGCATTCTGGCTACACTTCTTCCAGGACAGATTTGTGAGTTCTTTTAACAGTCCAATATTCTGGACTCTCAGTATTCTTTGCCAACACCACAATTCAAAAGCATGAAATCTTCTTTGCTCTTCCTTATTCATCCTCCAGCTCTCACATACATAAGAGGGATTGAAAATACCATGGCCTGGGTTAGGCACACCTTAGTCTTCAAGGAGACGTCTTTGCTCTTCAGCACTTGAAAGACGAGCTTGATGTCCCTTGCGACTATGGTCCCAACCCCACAGGATCAACTACTCGGTCCCTCTGGGTAGCTGGCTGTGACCAAG
>NW_006921656.1:5905505-5914502 GCF_000298275.1 Orycteropus afer afer | reverse complement strand
CCTCACTTTCAGCAAGCAAAGTTATGTCATCTGCATATCATAGGTTGTTAATGAGTGTTCCTCCGATCCTCAAGCCACATTCGTCTTCATATAATCCAGCTTCTTGGATTATTTGCTTAGCATACAGATTGAATAAGTATGGGGAAAGGATATAATCTGGATGCATTCCCGTCTTGATTTTAAACCATGCAGTGTCCCCTTGTTCTTTTCAAATGACAGCCTCCTGATCTGTGTACAGGTACATTATGAGTACAATTAAGTGCTCTGGAATTCCCATTCTTCTCAATGTTATCCATGATTTGTTATGATCCACACAATCCAGTGCTTTTGCATACTCAATACAACATACATAAACATCTTTCTAGTATTCTTTGCTTTCAGCTAACATCCATCTGACATCTCTTGTTCCACATCCTCTTCTGAATCCAGCTTGCATTTCTGGAAGTTCTCTGTCAATATACTGCTGAAACCATTTTTGAATTATCTTAAGATTTTACTTGAGTGTGACATCAATGATATTGTTAGATAATTTCCACATTCTGTGAGATCACCATTCTTTGGAATGGGTACAAATATAAATCTTTTCCAGTCAGTTGGCCAGGTAGCTGTCTTCCAGGTTTCTTGGCATAGCTGAATGAGTGTTTCCAGCACAGCATCAATTTGTTGAAACAACTCAATGAGAATTCCAGTCTTGTTTCCCACCAATTCTTTCAGTGAAGACTCAATTTCTTCCTTCAACACCATTAGTACTTAATCATATGCCACCTCCTGAAATGGATGAGCATCGACCAATTCTTTTTGGTGCAGTGACTCTGTGTATTCCTTCCATCTTCTTTTGATGTTTCCTGCATCATTCAGTATTTTGCCTATAAAATCTTTCAATATTGCAACTTGAGGCTTAAATTTTTTCTTCAGTTCTTTCAGCTTGAGAAATACTGAGCGTGTTCTTCCCTTTTGGTTTTCTAACTCCAAGTCTTTTCACATTTCACTATAATAATTGGCTTTGCCTTCTCAAGCTGCTCTTTGAAATCTTTGGTTCACCTCTTTTATCTTGTCATTTCTTCCATTTGCTTTAGTTACTCTTTGCTCCAGGGCTAGTTTCAGAGTCTCTTCTGAGATCCACTTTGATCTTTTCTTCCTTTCTTGCCTTTTTAATGATCTCTTGCTTTCTTCATGTATGATGTTCTTGATGTCATCCCACAATTCCTCTTGTTTTTGGTCATTAGTGTTCAACACATCAAATCTATTCTTTAGATGGTCTGTAAATTCAGGAGGGATATAATCAAGGTCATATTTAATTATCTTCAACTTCAACTTGAACTTGCATGTGAGAAGTTAATGGTCTATTCCACAATCAGCTTCTGGTCTTGTTTTGGGTATTGAGCTTTTCTTTCACCTCTGACCACAGATGTAGTCAATCTGATTCCTCTGTACTCTGTCTGGTGAAGTCCATGTGTATAGGTGCCATTTGTGTTGTTGAAAAAAGATATTTGCAAAGAATATGTCATTATTCTTGCAAAATTCTATCATGCATTCTCGTATTATTCCTATCACCAAGGCCAAATTTTCCAACTACCAGTGATTCTTCTTTGTTTCCAACTTTTGCATTCCATTCACCAGTGATAGTTAGCACATCTTGATTACATGTTTAGTCAATTTCAGACTGCAGAAGTTGGTAAAAATCTTCAGTTTTCTCATCTTTGGCTTTTGTGTTTGATGTGTAAATTTGAATAATAGCAGTACTGACTGGTCTTCCTTGTGGGTGTATGTATATTAACCTATCACTGACAGCATTGTATTTCAGGATAGATCTTGAAATATTCTTTGTGATGATGAATAGCACACCATTCCTCTTCAATTTGTCATTCCTGGCATAGTAGATCATATGGTTGTCTGATTCAAAATGGCCAAAACTTGTCCATTTCAGCTCACTATTGCCTGGGATATCAATGTTTATGCGTTCCATTTCATTTTTGACAGCTTCTGATTTTCCTAGATACATACTTCATACATTCCATGTTCCAATTATTAATGGATGTTTGCAGCTGTTTCTTCTCATTTTGAGTCATTCCACACCAGCAATTGGAGGACCCGAAAACTTTACTCCATCCATATCATTAAGAATGGCTTTATTCTGAGGAGCCAGCTCTTTCCCAGTCATATTTTGAGTGCTTTCCAACCTGAGGGGCTCATCTTCTGGCACTATATCAGACAGTGTTTCAGAGCTATTAATGACGTTTTCCAGTAATACATCAGACAGTGTTTCACTGCTATTTATAAGGTTTTCTTGGCCAATTCTTTGAGAAGTGGATGGGCTCTTCCTTCTTCCAAGCCTGTCTTAGTCTGGAAGCTCTGCTGAAACCTATCCACCATGGGTAACTCTGCTGGGATTTGCAACACAAGTGGCATAGCCTCCAGCCTCACAGTAACATACAAGCCACCTCACGATGACAAACTGACAGACATATTTGTCCCCCTTAGTTGTTCCAAACCACTTTGTTCACTTTAAATTTGTTCCAAACGCTCGTGCCCAGCTCTCCTTCCTGGCCTCCATTAAAGCTTTTTCAAATACCCCCATACCTGGCCCATCATTCTGGGTTTCCCTTAAAGCTGCTTCTAAACACCCCTGTACCCAAAATTCCTGACATAAACTCCATAAATTCCACTATACTCCTACTGATACTGCTTTTCTAATTGAACCTTAACTGAATACTAGCTTTAAAAATTTCTCTCTATTGCAGTCTAAAGACTACCTAGAGAAAGCAGGGAGGTCATGGTTATGGTCACAGAGTAAAATTAAAAGACCGTTGTGAAAGAAAGAGAACATTTCTATAGTTTCTTTCCTTGGTCATTTACTCATTGCCGTCAAGTCGATTCTACTCATAGTGACCCCTCCTTGCGTTCCTGAGGCAGTATCACTACGAAGTAGGTTGCCCAACCTTCCTTCCGAGGAGTGGCTGGTGAGTTTGAACTGCCAGCCTTCCGGTTAGCAGTCAAGTGCCTTAAGCACTATGCCACTAGGCTTTTACTATTTGTTTCTCGTTTGTGGGTCTATGAATAAAAACTTTATCTGGAATTACAATGTATATTTAAAGTGACTGCTATTAAGCATCTTTTTGAATTTGTAACACACTCCTCTACAAGCCACTTAATGTGTATACTTTATCTAGCCACATATTTTGCATAATAAATAAACAGGAACTCACTCTCCTGCTGATAAGTGATGAGGCATTGTATATTTTAAGCAGGTAGACCACATCTCATTCCCTCTGCTTGTAATAGCACATATTTTCCTCCCAACAGCTGCTCCATACAGTAGAGATAACTCTGGAAAAGACCACTGTGTTGATGTGGAAATTCTAGCACAAGGAACACTATCTGACATAATTATATCTTTAAAAGATGCAAATGTGAGACCTGAAACCCTACACACCCGGAGAAATGCATTCTAATTAACTAATTCCCTCTATTTCTTGGCCATTGTTGGAGATATCATTTTATGGTTAATCAACCTGATTTAATTGTGTGTGTGTGTGTTTGTGTGTACACATACACACAAGTGTCTTTACATGGTGATGTTTTTGCTGTTGCAAAATTCTGTTAGCTGATCCTTATGGGTATCTCCTGTTGTTGTCCTGACTCATAGCGACCCCTCCTTTGGTTTCCGAGGCAATATCACTACGGAAGTAGATTGCCCCATCTTCCTTCCGAAGAGCGGTTGGTGGGTTTGAACCACCAGCCCTCTGGTTAGCAGTCAAGTGCCTTAGGCATTACTCTACCAGAGCTCCCATGGGTATCTCCTAGGAGACAGAAAGCAATACAATTCTATTATCCTGACTCTTTCTGCCCATTTGAATGAGGAGCTTACTGTCACTTTGAGAGAAAACTGATAACCGAATTTTTCAACAGTGTTTTCATGGTAATTGACCTAAGAGGGTCCTTAGCACGACATGCAAGCTTCCTCATGAACTGACCCCGGCCTGCCCAGTTAGCCTCCCCTCTGTCCATCCTCCTTCCTTGTACCACAGGCTTCAGAAGGCACTCCACATGATTTTTGCTTCTCTCAATCTGCCATGCTGTTACTCATCTCTTGGACATTGGGTTGTGCTGTTACGTGTCTGGAATGATTTCCTCAAACCATTCTTTGTTTGTTGCCCAGCTGTCTTCCTTTAGATCTTTTTACATTGATGTGGTAGATGACAAATGGTTACTAACTGATCCATATCATGGGAATTCCTTTAGAGCTATTTCCATTTGTAATTTTTGTCTGTTAACACCTCTTCAGTATTCTCACAGATTTTCAGTATATCTGAACTCTATTAGGAAAATTTTGGTAGTGTTTTAAATGTCCAATTCTGTAAAATTGTGAGATCTTTTTGTTGATACCAGTGTTTTTTTGATATTAGTGTCCGTACCAATTGTGTGTGTGTGTGTGTTATGTGCCGTCGAGTTGGCCCCGACTCATAGCGACCCCTCCTTGGGTTTCCGAGGCAGTATCACTACGGAAGTAGGATTGCCCAACCTTCCTTCCGAGGAGTGGCTGGTGGGTTTGAACCGCCAGCCGTCTGGTTAGCAGGCAAGTGTCTTAGCCACTATGCTACCAGAGTTCGTACCAATTAATAATTTTAAATGGATAGGCTCTTCTATAAGGGCATCTATTTAGAATTATATGATAATAAGTCAATGGTATAGTTCTATAATATGAGTGGAAGGTGCTAATTGAATTCTAGCCCACCTGTATTTATCCAAAAGGCTCTGTATTAAATCCTAGGAATGCAAACAGAACAATGTGTGGCCCCTGTCTTCTGTGAGTCCCTAGGGGCTTAAGGGAGAAAGTACAAACTTTGAGAAAGGATCCAAGACTCTCTATATCTTGTCTATATCTTGTTGTTTTTGTTGTTATTTGCCGTCGAGTCGAACCCGACTCATAGCGACCCCTCCTTGGGTTTCTGAGGCAGTATCACTACGGAAGTAGATTGCCCAACCTTCCCTTTGAGGAGTGGCTGGTGTGTTTGAACCGCCAGCCTTCTGGTTAGCAATCAAGTGCCTTAGGCACTTGAGCGAAAATGGTGAGGTCAAACAGTACCTTATCTATAGGTGCTTACCTTGTAGTGCCCAACACAAAAGATCACCAGGCATCAGAGTAGGAAGATCAATTGGTTTGCTGAGAAAGGGATGTGGAAATGATAACAGAGATTGGGGTCTTGAAAGTATCAAGCCCTAAGATTTCCATCTGTTTTTTTAGATTCTTGTACTTTATCAGGAACTGCTCAGGGAGGTTATAGCTGCAAAGACCAAGACTATACCTCGTCAATGGGAAGTATTTTTCTACCACCTTCAATCCATGAAGGGATGGATTCCTTAGAGAACATCATCCCTTTAAAACCTTCAAAAACTGATCTCGTTCTGGGACGTGGAAGGAGCCTTATGGAGCATACATACTCACCCTCTCATTTACACACTTCCCAAGTCTGAGAATTTCTCTCATTGCAGCTGGTTAAAGAGTCTGTCAGGCTCTCCACACATCCTGTTTATTCTTTCATTCAACTATGCTTACTCTTTTATTCATTGAAATTGATCGGCTCTGTAGTTGGCACATAAGGGGTCACCATGAGTTGGAGCTGACTTGACAGCAACTGGTTTGGAAATTTTGGGGGGATTTATTCTTAAGTCCTTCAGTAACCCCACTCCACTACCCATAATTCAATCCTGCACCCCACTAGATAGAGCACATGTACATGGCTGGTCACATGCTAGTGCACAGACAGAGAAATCTGTGCCCTCCCTCACCAGCATCTGCTTGTGGTCTGGTCCCTTCCTGTTTTGCTTTTAGTTTGATGTCTGTCTTCCAGCTTAGAATGTAAGTGCCACAAGGAAAGAGTTTCTCTTTTATTCTATTATATCTCTCAGCTTAGTGCAGGATCGACAAACAACAGTCCATTGGCCTACCACCACTTAACCATTTATATTTTAAATGGTTAAAACGTTTTAAAAAAATTTTTGTGGCACATATAAATTATCTAATTTTAATCATACAATTATACAGTTTTAATTATACCTTTAAAGTTTCAGTGTCCATGAGTGGAGTTTTGTGTTCCATTTTGATTTGAACACAGCCACAGTCATTGTTTATGAATTATCTATGGTTGC
Source organism: Orycteropus afer afer (assembly GCF_000298275.1). Classification (NCBI taxonomy): domain Eukaryota; kingdom Metazoa; phylum Chordata; class Mammalia; order Tubulidentata; family Orycteropodidae; genus Orycteropus; species Orycteropus afer. The sequence goes on along the minus strand of NW_006921656.1, from coordinate 5,908,352 downwards.
TTCTGTGCTACGATGTAAGCGTAATTGCACCAAAACAATGTATTCATTATCTATCTCGGTACAGAATACCTCACTTAGCCTCTGTGTTAGAGCACCACTTGTTACATATAGGCATTTGAATAATGTTTTCTGAACATTAAATCTGAAGAGGAGTTCTCGCTCTTAAACTGAACGGCTCACCTCATGTGAGTGAGTAATCATTTAACATTCACCAATATCTTAGTCTGGGTTCTCTAGAGCAGCAAAAGCAGTGAGACCTGTATATAAATAGGAGAGGGATTTAATTCAAGGAAATGGCTTGTGCAATTGTGGGGGCTACCAAGACTCCATACTGTACAACGGGCAGGAGGTTGGAGACCTCTGCTGGCTCCTGGGGTTGCTGGGGCGAGAGAATACAAATCTGTGGGTCAGGTGGTAGGCCGGAGATTTGCAGGCTTAAGTCCCAAGAAGCAGAGGTCAGGCAATACAGATTGTAGGATCAAGAGACAGGGTGAGAGAGAGTGAGCTCTGCCAGAGCATCTATTCATATATTGGATAGAAATTCCCCTTTCAACTGATTGGCTGATCACATCGGAGCACATCATAGAAGGTGACAACAATATAGCACATTGTGGAAGAGCACCTCATCCTGTGTCTGCCTAACCGCTGAGAATCACAGCCCAGTCAAGTTGACACATAACATTAACTACCACACTGAGTCTCACTGTCCTCAAATAAAACATGGAAGAAGAGTTTTATCCAGAGCTTCTACCTCTAGAAGCTGTGTGAGTCCAATGAATTATAAATATAGTACTTGAATATCTGACAAACTTCTAAATGTTCATGGTAAATGGGGGAGTACAAAAATGAGATATTAACATATATAAAGGGTTACATATTTTCAAATATCTTTACAAAATATGTGAAAATGGCTATTACATCTCCATATCTACTCTTTTGCCTCATACATTAAAATTATCATGTTGTTGTTAGTTGCTGTCGAGTCAGCTCTGATTCATAGCAACCCTTGTGTACAACAGAACGAAACACTGCTTGGTCCCATGCCAGCCTCACAGTCCTTGCTATGCCTGAACCCATCATTGAAGCTACTATGTCAACCCATCTCATTGTGGGCCTTTCCCTTTTTCATTGACCCTCCAACTTCCCAAGCATAATATTCTTCTCCAGGGAATGGTCCCTTCTGACAACATGAGCAAAACAGGTAAGATGAAGTCTGGCCATTCTCACTTCCAAGGAGCATTCCGGCTGCACTTCCTCCATGACAGATTTGTTAGTTCTGCTGACAGTCCACAGTACTTTCAGTATTCTTCACCAACACAACTCAAAACCATCAACTCTTCTTTGGTCTTCCTTATTCATTGTCCAGCTTTCATGTGCATATGAGGCAATTGAAAATACCATAGCTTGGGTTAGGCACAACATAGTCTTCAAAGAGACAGCTGCGCTCTTCAAAAGTTTAAAGAGGTCTTTTGGAGCAGATTTGCCGAATGCAATATGTCATCTGATTTCTTTCTTTTCTTTTTCTTTTTTTTTTTTTAAATCATGATTTGGGTGAAAGTTTACAGAGCAAATTCACTTTCCATACAGCAGATCACACATACTTTGTCTCATGACATTGACTACAATTTACCCCAATGCAACAGCTTCCCTCCCACTTCCTCCTAATAGATACCTCTTTCCTGTGTCCATCTCTCCATGCACTCCTGCCCCCTGAACTGTCTCCCTGTGCACAAACAACCCTTCTTTCTCCCATGATTATTCTCTCCAAGGATTGTATCTACCTCAGGTACATGTTCAACTCATATGCCTGTCTTTTGTTTGGCTGGAAGCCACAGGTGTGGGTTCAATTCCAGACCTGAAGGACAGCTAGGGGCCACAGTCTCAGTGGTTCCACCAGGCTCTATCAGACCAGCAAACCTGGTCCCCCCCACACACACACAACCTTTTTTTTCCAGATGATTTTGAGTTTTGTTCCACATCGTTTTCCCTCTCTAAACAGGATCTCCTACATAGATCCCCCTCTGAGTGGTTGACAGTGGTAGCTGGGCACCATCTAGTTCTTCTGGTCTCAGAGTTTTATAGGCTGAAGATTGCATGGTGTACCAGTTGCTAGGACTAATTGTTTCCATGAATCTTTGGTTTTCTTCATTCTTCTTTGCTCTGGATGAGGGGAGACCCATCGTTGCATCTAGATGGGAGCTTGCAGACTATTAAGATCCCAGTCACTACTCGCCAAAGTAGGAGGTGGAAAAATGTTTTGTGTGGTATGTTATGGCAATTGAGATTGATGTCCCCTGTGACTATGGTCCCAAGATCACAGGTTCAACTACTCGCTCCCTCTGGTAGCTAGCTGGCTATAAACGAGAAGTGACTACAACCTTTTCCCTTGTCAGCTCTACTATACACCTTGGAATTCTTGTAGAACACTCAAATACACTTATAGGACCATTGTCTGCCAACTCTAGACATGGTCTGGATACACTCCCTGCTGCATAGACATACGTAGTAGTTCAGCTTGTCCACCCATCTATCCACCTGTATACCCATGTTTGCCTTCACTGACAACGCAGTACTGTATGTGCAAAAGGGTTCATCTTTGTTGTCTGCACCTCCCATGTACCTCTCTATGTCTTCCTCTTCCTCAGTGCCACCATGCTGATCACTCACATTTGGTATATTGCCCTTCTCTTCACCCAAATCAATACTTATCTCTACCTATCTACCCCTCCCCTCCCACCCCTGGTAACCAACAAAGAAAAGGTCCTTCCATATGTAAACCTTTCCTTGACTTTTACAATAACGGACTAATACAAAATTTATCCTTCTGTGATTGACTTATTTCACTCA
>NW_006921656.1:5884423-5892293 GCF_000298275.1 Orycteropus afer afer | reverse complement strand
GGACTGCCTCTTCTACTGATTGAGCATTATTTTCGATGACCAGTGTTAGATTCCAGTTGTTTACTATAAATAAAGTCATTGTCATTGAGGAGTGCATCACGTACAGGGCTACCTCTCCAATTTTGAGTTTCTACGAGAGATCACTTGTTACTCTTTGAATGTCCACACTCAGTTTTCTAAGGTCAATCTGCCCGTGAGGACAGATAAATTCAAAGAATGGTTGACGGTCTCCTTGAGACCCTTTCAATAACTTCCATTTGGTTTTCTGTGAATGAATTCATCCCTTCTATCCTCTTGCACATCTATTGATAACATACACTTCTGCGTATTTGCACTCTTCTAGGTGCTAAAGATAATGCATTGAGCATGTCCTCACAGAATGAAAACTCTGGTGAGAAACATTTAAAGCACATAACACTGATATCAAGTACAGTAATCTATACAAATGGCAGCATGTAATCAAATATTAATGAAGGTGAAGGGTGACTGACAGTACCTTAGAATACTTCTTTATGAAACCGATGTAACTATTGGTTTTTTACATATGGGAGGAGAGGTACCGACCAGGGTCTTATCACCTCTCCTGTGAAACTTCCACTGGTAGAGTTTTGCTGTAAAACTTCGAAACATCCTTTCCATTCCTTTATTTTTCATTCTGCTTGGGGTTATGCTGTTCTTCCTTGCCATGTAATTTTAACATTTAATGTGTTAGCACTTAACTGTGCTATGGACTTATCTGTTAGAGCAAGGGAAAGAAGCTGTAAGGACCCAGTAGAATTCTGATTTTACCCCTTAGTGACCCTACATGAATACCTTAACAATTTTAAGCTTCATTAGCTGTATGGTAGGGAGTCCCGGCAGTGGTTAAAGCATTTTGCTGCTAACCAAAAGGTGGGAGGTTCAAACCCACCAGCTACACAGAGGGAGAAATGTCAGTCTGCATCCGTAAAGATTACAGGCTTGGAAACCCGATGGGGCAGTTCTCCTCTATCCAGCATGGCATAATGGAGATACTGCCTAATTCAAAATGAACAATGCGTATTCAGCACAAACGGAAGCGTGTACACCTGTGTTCCCTGAAGCCAAAGGATAGAAACAACCAGCAGTGAATGAATGAATAAGCAAAATATAGTGCATACGTGGAATGGAATGTTGTTGTTTTTGTTGTTGTTGTTAGGTGCCACTGAGTTTTCTCCAACTCATAGTGACCCTATGCACAACAGAACAAAACACCGTCTGCTCTTGTGCCAGCCTCATGATCCTTGCTATACCTGAACCCATCGTTGCAGCCACTGTGTCCCTCCATCTCATTGAGGGCCTTTCTCTTCTTTGTTTACCCTCCACCTTACCAAACATGATATCCTTCTACAGGGAATGGTTCCTTCTGACAACATGACCAAAGTAGGTGAGACAAAGCCTGGCCACTCTCGCTTCCAAGGGACATTCCAGATGCACTCCTTCCAGGACAGATTTGTTAGTCCTTTTAGCAGACCATTGTAATGTCAGCATTCTTCTCCATCACCACAACTCAAAAGCATCACCTCTTCTTCAGTCTTCCTTATTCATTGCCCAGCTCTCACATGCATAAGAGGTGACTGAAAATAACATGGCTTGGGTTAGGCACACCTTAGTCTTCAAGGAGACATTTTTGGTCTTCAGCACTTTCAAGTGACCTCTTTCAAGAGGTCTTTTGCAGTAGATTTGCCCAATACAATACACTGTCTGATGTCTTGAATGCTGGTTCCATTGCTGTTGATTGTAGCCACCAGTGATAATCAACACATCTGGATTGCCCATTTGGTCAACTTCAGACTGCAGAAGTTGATAAAAGTCTTCAATGTCCTCATCTTTGGTTTTGGTGCTTGTTGCATAAATTTGAATAATAGTAGTATTAACAGTTCTTCCTTGTAGGTGTATGAATATTATCCTATCACTGACAGCATTGTACTTCAGGACAGATCTTTAAACATACTTTGTGATGATGAATGCCACACCATTCCTCTTCAAATTGTCATTCCTGGCATAGTAGGTCATATGGTTGTCTGATTCAAAATGGCCAAAACCAGTCCATTTCAGCTTACTCATGGCTAGGATATCAATCTTTATGCGTCCCATTTCATTTTTTGCACCTTCCAATTTTCCCAGATTCATACTTTGTGCATTCCATGGTCCAATTATTAATGGATGTTTGATGCTGTTTCTTCTCATTTTGAGTCATGCCACATCAGCAAAGGGAGGTCTCAGAAGCTTTACTCCATCCATATCATTAAGGTCGGCTCTACTCTGAGTATGCAACTCTTCCTCAGTTGTATTTTGAGTGTCTTCTGACCTGTGGGGCTCATCTTCCGGCACTATATTGGACAGTGTTTTAGGGCTATACATAAAGTTTTTCAGTAATATATCAGACAGTGTTTCACTGCTATTCATAAGTTTTCATTGGTCAATTATTTGAGAAATAGATGGTCTTTTCCCTCTTCAGAATCTGTCCTAGTCTGAGAGCTCCACTGTCCACCATGGGTAACACTGCTGGCACTTGCAACACCGGTGGCATAACCTCCAGCATCATATCAAAACATAAGCCACCACAGGACGTCAAACTGACAGACAAGTTCATCTCCCTTATCTGTTCCAAACCACTCCACTTACTTCCTGGCCTCCCTTAAAGCTGCTCCAAACCCCCAATGCCTGCTCTGCTTCCAGGCTGCTCCTTACTCCCACTCCAAAATCCCCAGCGCCTGGCTCTGCTTCCAGTTAGTAGCAGAATGAAAACATTTTGCATCATCCAGGGACTTCCTAGATATCCATACAAGATTGCTTTCCATTACGTTAGTAGCAGTTTTCTTTCTTCACTGTCTATGCGGGTTCTGGTGTATATTTGAAGCATGGGCTTTTATACCAACACATTTGTTTAGAGTCTAGTCTTCCTTCTTAAGAAGCCCTGCTGATGCAGTGGTTAAATCACTTGGCTATTAACTGATAGGTTGGTAGTTTGAACCCACCAGCCACTGAGAGAAAGATGTGGCAATCTGCTCCCTTGAAGATGACAGCCTTGGAAACCATATGTGTCAGTTCTACAAGGTTGCTGTGAGTTGGAATCTACTTGACGGGAATGTGTTTGCTTTGGTTTTAGGTCTGTCTTCTTAACTAGTTCTGTGAGCCAGACCAAGTTGTGTCCTAGCCAGAAAAATGGGACTAGTCATAGGAACTGCTGAGAGGAGTAGCATCTGAAGAAGTGTATATATAAAACAAAAGTACCTGTTGAATTTAGGCATATTGGTTTTGGAGAGTAAAAGTGGATGTGAGTTTGGATATAGGCTCTACCTCTTACTTCCCGTCTCACACTCAGAAGCTCATTGCTTTGCCATGAGATGAGATACTCAACTCTATTCTGAAGATTAGAGAAAAAATATCTATGCCCATTGAGTGTTCAGCACTTGGCTGGCCCGAAGTGCATGTCCGGGGGGAAAAGGAACTCTTATAATAAGATTTCCATAATGTGGCAGTATGTTCATTTCTGAGCCGTTAGGCTACCAGGCTTGAACTTCCTTCTGCAGGCAACGCAGGTGAGCATTTGTTTGCAAATATCTCAGAAGAACAGTGCACAGGGCTGACTGCATAGCATTCATCTTCAAAACAATTAAGCATAATGCTAAATCAGGGTAAACTACACTTCTACATCTATCTACAGTGTAATGAATACCATCTGCATCTTCAGGGGACAATTTATACTGCTTTGTAAAGCAGCATGCTCACAATTGGATTCTCTTCTTCTCCTTCTGTAATGTTTCTTTATTATTTGGTAAATCTTTCTTTTTTAGAGTCTCACTCGTGATGGTAGGACTCTGAGCCATCCTACTGCCTAACTAAGGCCTTATACAAAGGACAAGGCTGAGGGGTGGAGGCCAATTCTTTGCTCCTGGTTCCCCAGGTACAATGGAACAGAAATGACTTAGAACCTGTTGTTGGGGGTGGGGAGAATAGGTAGGTGACCCTGGGTCATATTCTTCCCATTTTATCATTTGCTTCATCAAGAACTGGAGATCAATTTAGAAACTCAGATTTGGAGAGGACCCAAAAAGTGTCTGATGCTTTCTTCTGATCATTATGCATCATCCAGGGACCTCTTAGATATCCATACAAGATTCCTTCCATTACGTTAGCAGCAGTTTTCTTTCTTCATTGTCTATGCGGGTTCTGGTGTATATTTGACATATATATATATATATAGGCTTTTATTCCAACACATTTGTTTAGAGTCTAGTCTTCCTTCTTAAGAAGCCCTGTTGATGCAGTGGTTAAATCACTTGGCTATTAACTGATAGTTTGAACCCACCAGCCACTGAGAGAAAGATGTGGCAGTCTGGTCATTTGAAAATGACAGCCTTGAAAACCATACATGTTTCCGTATTATAAACACGTATGGTTTCCAAGGAATAAACACATATGGCTTCCAAAACCATATGTGTTTCCATACATCAAATCACAAGTCCTCACTGAATTATCTTCCAAATTTGGCCACTAAGCCTCTTCTTAACTATTTTGTGAGTCCCTGGGTATTACAAATGGTTAATGTGCTTGGCTGCTAACCAGTTGGTTGAATGTTCTAATCCTCCTAGAGGCTCCTCAGAAGAAAGTCATGTCAATCTACTTCCAAAAAATGGAGCCATTGAAAACCCTGGGGAGCACAGACCCACCCTGACACACAGGTCAGAAGTAACCCTGATTGAGGTTCACTCAATGCTGATATTGATTTATTTATTTTTAAACTATCTTCTCAGACCAGAAAGGGGACTCCCTTTCTGAAAGCTAGACTTTCAATAGGAAGAGAAATACATATCTGTTGGGATCAGAATGTGAACAGAAGCAGGAATAAGTCAACTCACTACTCAGACTTCACTGTAGACATGAAGGCTTTCTTCAGCTTGGTGAAGAGGGTGGGGAAGGGAGTGTCATTGATTGGGATGCTGGGCTATGAGCTTATACTCTATTTGTCTGTAGTTTGTAGATTTTTTTTAAAGAATTCTAAATGCAAACTGTTTTTAGGAAGGCAGCATTTTAAAAATCCATACAGCCATGAGACATTTTATTAGAAAAAGACTGAGGATCATAACATATTAAGTTGTTAGAAATTCAAACAAAAGCTTTGTTGCCTTAAGAATATTAAAAAGTCTTTGGTGGAGTTTGGTTTGTTACTTGAATTATTAGGTTCATCATATTTCAATTAGAGTTATTCAGAATCTAATATATACCTGGCAGTCTACTAGGGGTTTTAGAAATGGTATCACATTTAAATTACTTATCTCACCCCAAAGTAGAAGAAAAACATCCCCCCCCAATTGTCCTTCTCATATTTGAAGGACATACAGTGATCCAGTGATGCTCTGACTTTAGCATCAGGATCAACGGGGGGAGGGGGGTGTTTGCTGAAACACACATTGCTGGGCCCCACCCCCACCAGAATTTCTCATTGAGTATATTTAGACTGAAACCAACTGCCATTGAATTGACTCATTGATTCGTTGAGTCATCACAGTGACCTCAGGTATGCTAGAGTAGAACTGTGTTCCATAGGGTTTTAAGGATGGTTTGTCAGAAGGAGATTGCCAGGCCTTTCTTCTGAGATGCTTTTGAGTGGATTCATATCTTCTACCTTGCAGTCAGCAGCCCAGCATGGTAACTGTTTTGCGCCACCCTGGAGCTCCATATCTAGACTGGGAGCTACAAACTTATGTGTCTAACAAACTCCCAGGTCATGCTGCTGCTGCCAGCCCTGGGACTACACTCACAGAACCATCACACTGAGCCCAAAGCTAGAAACACCGTGAAAACAGTGAGGAAAGGGTGTTTCATTCCATTACTAGCTTGGTAATGCTGGTCAAATTATTTAACCTTTTAGAGCTTCACTTTTGTCATCGATAAAATAAAAATAATATTTCACTTTGAAATTTGTTCTAGATGATCACCAGAGAGAGTTGTCAGTTAGAAAATTAGTGAACATTTTCTTCCCCTCTCTTTAATCCAGAAAAGGCACATTGACACTACTGAACTCAGATGGTGGTGTTGTTGCTGTTAGGTGCCGTCAAGTCGTCTCTAACTCTTAGCGACCCCATGCACGGCAGAACAAAACACTGCCCAGTCCTGTGCCAGCTCAATGATCCTTGTTACACCTGAGCCCATCATTGCAGTCACTGTGTCAATCCATCTTGTTGAGGGTCTTTCCCTTTTTCGTTGACCCTCCACTTTACCAAGCATGATATCCTTCTCCAGGGAATGGTTCCTCTTGACAAGATGACCAAAGTCTGGCAAGTGAGACAAAGTCTGGCTATTCTCACTTGCAAGGAGCGTTCCAGCTGCACTTCTTCCAGGCCAGATTTGTTAGTCCTTTTAGCAGACCATGATACTCCTAGCATTCTTCTCCAACACAACTCAAAAGCATCAACTCTTCTTTGGTCTTCCTTATTTATTGTCCAGCTCTCACATGCATGAGAGGTGATTGAAAATACCATGGTTAGGCTTAGTCTTTAAGGAGACATCTTTGCTCTTCATCACTTGAAAGAGGTCTTTTGTAGCAGATTTGCCCAATGCAATATGTCTTCTGGTGTCTTGATTGCTTCTTCCATTGGTGTTGATTGTAGAACCAAGTAATATAAAATCCTTGACAACTTCAATCCTTTCTTCATCCATCATGAAGCTGTTTATTGGACCAGTTGTGAGGATTTTTGTTTTCTTTATATTGAGGTGTAATCCATACTGAAGACTGTAGTCTTTAATCTTCATCAGTAAGTGCTCCAAGTCATCCTAACTTTCAGCAAGGAAAATTGTGTCATCTGCATATCACAGGTTGTTAATGAGTCTTCCTCCAATTCTAATGCCATGTTCTTCTTCATATAATGCAGCTTCTTGGATTATTTGCTCAATATACAAATTGAGTAAGAATGGTGAAAAGATACAACCCTGATGCACTCACCTCCTGATTTAAAAACATGCAGTATCCCCTTGTTCTGCTTGAATGATAGCCTCCTCCTGATTTATGTACAAGTTCCTCATGAGCACAATTAAGTGTTCCGGAATTCCCATTCTTCTCAATGTTATCCATAATTTGTTATGATCCACACAATTAAATGCTTTTGCATAGTAAATAAAACATAAGTAAACCTCTTTCTGGTATTCTTTGCTTTTAGCTAAGATTCATCTGACATCAGCAATAATATCCCTCATTCCATGTCCTCTTCTGAATCTAGCTTGCATATCTGGGAACTCTCTACCAATATACTGCTGCAACCATTTTTGAATTATCTTCAGTAAGATTTTACTTGTGTGTGATATTAATGGTATCATTTGATAATTTCCACATTCAGATGTAGGATGTCTTTTTTAATATCCTAAGAGTATGGACGTTCCCTGGTGGTACAGTGGTTAAAGTGCTGCATTGCTAATCAAGGGGTTGGCAGTTCGAATCTATCAGTCGCTCTGCAGGAGACAATGTGGCAGTCTTCTTCCATTATATTTATAGCTTTGGAAACCCTAGGGGGCAGTTCTGCTCTGTCCTATAAGTCATTATGAATTGGAATAGACTTAACAGCATTGGGGTTGGTTTTTGGGTTTAGCAGTATGAAGTAGGACTTAGAATCAGATTTGGTCAAACACTGTTTCTAGCTTTATTATCCTTGGCTACATCCTGCACTGTCTTCAAGCTGTGGATTTCCTGCCTAGGAACTGGGGATAATTGAGCTCTTCTTCCAGCTTCAGTCCACTTACTTCTGTGCCTAAGTGCCTCAGAAGCACCTCGAACACAGTGGTAATTAGCCACATTTCATTTCTCCCTATACCCTCTTTTTCTCCTAAAGTCTATTTCATTAGGCTGCAAAAA
>NW_006921656.1:5878162-5878707 GCF_000298275.1 Orycteropus afer afer | reverse complement strand
TCCCTCTCCTCCCCTTCTCCTCCAGTTCTGCCCTCCTCTCCCCTCCCCTCCCCTCCTGACCTCTTCTCTCCCCTCATCTTCTCTTCTTTCAGGGAAACTTAATAACTAGAGACTTGCGATGCTTGTCTGAGGCTCCTGAAGAACAGGTCAGGGTCCTCTTTTCAGCAAGATCCCCTTGTCTCCAAGGTCGGAGATTTTGTTAACCACAGCATAACTTGAACATTCTGACTGATGCAGGCAAAGACTACATGGACCTTCCCTCGTATTTCCTTTTCTCACCAAAGAGGCTGCTTTAACCATTCTTTCCTGTTGTCTGAGAGGCCCAGGGGAGCCTGGAAGCAGTCTGGTCATATGAGTGATGCAGTCCAGGACCAGTCCCTCGGTTTTGTGAAGGTGACAACTTTTGATATCTGCCCTTAGAGAGATCATGATCTTTGGGTACACACAGGGTCTGCGAGCACATTGCAGTGCTGCGTGGTGAGGGTTTGTTGTTATGTGCTGTCGAGTCGGACCCGACTCATAGCGACCCCTCCTTAGGTTTCCGA
>NW_006921656.1:5873916-5875432 GCF_000298275.1 Orycteropus afer afer | reverse complement strand
TTCTTGATTCATTAACATTGAATTCACAGTCGACAGCACGATAACTTATCCCTGAACGAAGTTATCTAGCACAGTAGAGTATGTTTCTCCATAAGCACAGCTTTCCTGCATCTAGAACACAAGACAGCACCTTCAACACTATGCTTGGGGAGCATTTTAAACAGCAAAATTTCCAACAAAAGGCACAAAATGTAACAAATGGAGCTCTAGACTACCAACAAGACATGTGTTTGTGGTACAAGTGGCAAAACAAGAACACAGAGCATTGTCTCCGTGTGGTACAGTCAGGTCCTTAGCTGCCTTCTTTACTGGACTGTGAGTTCATGAGGGAAAGAACCATGGCCTCTGGGCACCACTGGTACGTTGCCCATGCTCAGCTATTTTTATTGACTGATGACTCATGAAAGATTGGCTAAACACATGAATGAGAAAAGGAGTGTAGGAAGGTGGTAGGTGTGGGAGAGGAAGGCTCGACACTTTTTCTCTTGTGTAACTCTGAAGACTAGTAGCCCCTTTTCTACCATCAGAGTCTTTTAAGACAAGATCCGGTTTAGTTCCAGCAGGTGGGATCCAAGGCTGCCTTCAACTTTCCACTCGTGGGACCCACAGAGGTCATTCCTAGGAGCCACCACTTTCGATTCCCTCATTCACCCCTACGACGCTGGCCTGTTTCTCCACTCTCACACCACCTGGCTCCTCTTCTATGAGAGGTGTGTGTAGATCAACACGGAGCCCAGTGTGGGCTCTGGGTACTGACTGCCCTGAGAGAGAGAGAAGGTTTTTAAGTTGGAGGATGGGCCATTAGTCCCTGAATAATTGAGGTTCTGTGGTAATAAAACAGCCAGTAGACTTTTTCTTCCTTCCTCTGGTTCCTGGTTCATTTTTCCCCCAAGAAATGAAATAAGGCAATTTCCACACATCCCTTCAGTGATTTGGAGCCCCAGGATGTAGGCGCCTCCTCCATGTGAGACACAGTTCTACATCAAATTACTAGGAGCTGGAGAAAATTGCATCTAAACTGGAGTCTGAGGGACATGGGTTATGATTTATGTAGAGATAGAATGATAGGCAGGGATTTTAAAATTTGATGGAGAGCTGAAAAAATTCAATAAAAGGAGGGTCTATAGAGGCAAGTTTTACTGTGTGTGAATGTTTTCATAAACACCTCTGAAGAGATAATGCTATACAGGTAAGCTTAATAAAAAGGGATTTTCCTTTTCATTCCTGCCAATCTGACCCTTCCACAAGCTCTCAGAGAGAGAGGTGGGCTTATTGGGACTGTTCTTTCCTCGTTATCTAGTTTCCTTTTTCAACCTTCCCAATCTTGCTCCCCTGCCTTTCAGACTGTATTGAATTTTTGCAAGCAGAGAGGATTTTGCTAGAAAGGATTTTACTAGAAAGAGCAAGTTAATCTGAATTGCTGACAAAGGCACAATACTCCAATGCCTGACAGGCCACCTGAAGCTAAAGGTGTAGCATTCTAATGATCCCAGGTATCCCTTGGGAGGCAATGAAA
>NW_006921656.1:5872100-5873182 GCF_000298275.1 Orycteropus afer afer | reverse complement strand
GTACTATTCAGATCCCTTCTCTGTGAGTGAAACTCACTGGAGGCTTTTTTAATTTTATGACCAATTAGCACCTGTATCTGCTGAAAACTTCTATTGTTCCGTTTTAGCCAATAATGCTGCTCATTAACCACTTTTCAAAGAAAGTCTCCTCAGGAAAGGATTGAAGCTCTCTAGAAAAGTGGTTTTTAATTCACTCTATCAACAAACATATATGTCAAATACTAGGACTGCAGTAGTGAGTAAGGCCCTGCTAATACCGTCAAAGAACTTGAAATCAAGTGACAGTCAAGGTTTTGCCACAGTTTATTCATCCAGCCACTTTTCTATAAACTTAGCTTAGGGAAGACAAGGCTTTGCACTTCTGTGATGCCTGAACGTTGGGATGGATGAGAAGGAAGCAGAGTTGCTATAACATGGCATAATCATTGGCCATGAGTAGGGCCTGAATGCCACCTGAGGCGGATTGTTTCATTTTCTCAACTCTTCACCCTCTGAGTCACCCTCTGAGTATTCCAGCTTTTGGTCATGTGGCTTTGCAGTTCCTCCTGATAGATGTCACCCTGTTGATGCTGGGCTTGCATGGGGTTTATTTTGGGCAAGAGCTCCAAGCTTATGCCAGAAGAAGTAACTTGTGTTTCCTCTTATCCCCTTGAACTTCAGCCTCACCAGGAGTGCAGCCACCACTGGAGGAGGAGCAGGAGCAGGAGGAGGAGGAGGGACATGTGGACCAAACTTGGGCTGAACCTGGAGTTGGGTGCCAAGTCAGAGTGAACCCACTGCAGTTCAGCTGCCCCCCAGTAGGCCAGCAAATACATAAGCAAGAGTCAGTTATTTTTATAGAGAGGTACATGGAAGGTACAGACAACAAATATGAACCATTTTGCACATGCAGTACTGCATTGTCAGTGAAGGCAAACATGGGTATATGAATGGATAGATGGGTGGACAGGCTAAACGATTAGGTATGTCTATGAAATGGGATGGCACTTCACAACAACAACAACATGAAATGGGAAGTGTATCCAAGAACATATATAGGGCTGGCAGACAATGGTCCTATAAGTTCATGTGAATGATCAGAA
>NW_006921656.1:5866992-5871475 GCF_000298275.1 Orycteropus afer afer | reverse complement strand
ACTGGGAAGAGGTAACTATGGGGAGGAAGTGGGAGGGGAGCTGTTGCATTGTGGTAAACTGTGGTCAATGACATGAAACAAAGTATTTGTGAACTGCTGTATGGAAAGTGAATTTGCTCTGTAAATCTTCACCCAAATCACAATAAAAAACAAACAAACAAACAAAAAAGAGTTATTTTTGTTTTAAGGCATGGAGTTTGGGCCATTTGTGATATAATAGAGCATTGTTATGCCAACAACTTCCTGATAAGCCTACCTTCTTTCAGAGTTCATGAGGGCCTTATGAACCCCAGAGGTGATGGTAAGGTGGAAATCAAAGAATTGATTTGGTATAGAAGAGTGTTTGTTTAATACCTCCATGCGGACCTCTGGTCGGGCGGTATGTTGGGGTAAATAGCATCTACCAAAAAGTACATCTATCTGGAACCTCAGAATTTGTCCTTGACTGAAAAGTGGCTCTTTTCAGAAGTAATTAATTAACACACTGAGAATAGATTAGGCCCTAAATTCAGTGGTGTCCTTGTAAGACAGCCATGTGAGTACACAGAGATACTGAGACTGTAAGAGACTTGTAAGAAGGTCCTTGTAAGAAGGTCATGTGAATATACAGATATACAGAGATTCAGAGGACACCTACAGGGAAGACGGCCTTGTAAGATGGAGGCAGGGATTGGCCTGACACAGGTACAAGGCAAGGAATGAAAAGGATTGCCTGCAACTACCTAAAGCTCAAAGAAAGCCATGGGTCAGACTCTTCCTCAGAGCCTCCAGCAGGAACCAATCCTCCCAGCACCTTGATTTAGAATGTCTGGCCTCAACCTGAGAGAATTCATTTCTCTTGTTTAAGCCTCCTGGTTTGTTGTGGTCACTTGTTACAGCAGCCCCGAAAAACCACTATAGACTGGCGTGGTGTCTGTGGCTTCCTCTCAAAGTCCAAGGAGAACTGTTTGCTTCCTCTGAATCTAATGATGTGACCTCACCACCTCAGCCTGGTCAGAGCTGAAGTAGAAACCAGAGGAAAAAAGGAAGGGAGCAGTGACAGGGCCAGCCCTGCTGAGGAGCCCTGGTTACCTGTGAGAGCTGCCCTGGCCACCTGGAAGCAGACTGAGAGCTGGTGGCAACCCCAAACATCTGCAGTTTTCTTTTCTTAATTGGCAGCTGCCATGGCAGGATTGATAGAAAGAAGGAAAAAACTCGCAGTGTTCACATCTCAGAGGATAGCCTGGGCATCTGTGACTTCAGAAGTTCCCCTCACCATCAAATGATAACATGGATTTAATCCACAGAGCAAGAGGTGAGCAGGGCCTCTCTTTGGTTTCAGGAAGGACAGTAAGCCACCATCAGGAGTAGAGACAGCTGTGTCCAGCAGCACAGCCCTCCCAGATGGCCCTCAGCTGGAGGTCAACAGTGAGTTAACAAGACACACACCTAAGAGGCTGTTTTATCTCACATAAGTCATGAGGCTGTACCCTGTGAAACCCTCAAGGAAAGATAGGGAACATTCTAGTACAATGAATGGCAGGTCATTGAGATCAAGTATTTCAAAAAGGGCTGGTACCCTATTAGTAATGGAATAGCTCAAACTCTTAAGCACTTGACTGCTAGCAAAAACTTGGCAGTTCAAACCCCAAGAGGCACCTCAGAAACCAGGTCTAGTGATGGATCTGCTTCCGCAAGATCACAGCCTTGAAAGCCCCGCAGAGCAGTCGCGCTCTGCACGCGTGGGCTCACCGTGAACCAGAGCCGCCTTATAGTGACTGACAACAACAGCCCCAATAATAGGAATTAACCCTATATAAAAATAACTATATAATTAGAACCCTAATTATACGAATATAACAAAAAAAAAAGGTCACCTTGTTTTGTAAACATAGGTTAGTAAGATCCTTCATAGACATGAAACCTACATCCCTTATAACCTGTTTTCCTTTGGAATCTATCTGATGAGTCAGACAGTAAAACTCGTATCTACAAAGAAGTCCTTCAAATGCTTTAAGAAACTTTACTATAACCATTTACTTTTCCTGAAGGAGCTCTGATGGTGCAGTGGTTCAAGTGTTTGGCTGCTAAGCAGAAGGTTGGCAGTTCAAACCCACTAGCTGCTACATGGGAGAAGGATGAGGCAGTCTGCATTGTTAAAGAAGTACACCCTTGGAAACCCCATGGGGCAGCTCTACTCTGTTCTTTAGGGTGGCTAGAAGTCAGAATTGACTCAATGGCAGTGGGTTTGGTTACTTTTCCTGACTCCAAATAAAAGTTCCGTTTTTCCAGTAGGCACCTTGTTAAATGTCCATGAATGTTTGTGCTTGGAACTCTTTAAAGAAAATCAATAATGACTGAAAACTCCCTGGAACGATGGTCTCCATGCTTCATTCTGTTTACCAAGAATGACAGCATGTAGGTGGCTTGGCTGATGAGAGCTACCTAGAACCAGTTTTCTTAGGACCTTTTTAATGGGCTTATTTATCTACATAACAAACGTCTTCTCAACCTATAAATCTGTGGATCAAAGAGTCAGAAGGTTCTCTGCCTGCAATGAGATGCAAATTATCCTCCTGAGGCTACATAGCCCTGCTTCGTTCTCATTCAGGGCTAAAGGGAAACAAAGGCAATACTAAAACCACCATCGTTTGTCAGTTTGTTGTACTGTGGTGTTGCTGTGAGGCTGGAAGCTATGGCACTGCTATTTCGAATCCCAGCAGGGTCACCCATGGTGGACAGGTTTCAGCAGAGCATCCAGACTAAGAGAAGACTAGGAAGAAAGGCCTGGTGATCTACTTCTGAAAATCAGCCCCTGAAAGTCCTATGGATCACCACAGAACTCTGTTTAATTACCAACAAGTGTAAAATTGGTGGGGCTGTGTTTCGTTCTGTTATATGTTAGTCTCTGTGCAGACTCAGTGGCAAATAACAGCCATACAGACCTGTCGACTGTTTTTCCAGGTTCTCGGCACAGACACAGACGTTATTGGCCTCGGCATCAGGCCACCGGTGTCCTGAGTTGGTTCTATCTGAGGGAAATTGTCCAGATAAAACTCAGGCTCCAGCTTGAGTCTTATTGCCCTAATACTGCATTAGGTTTAGTCTATTTCATCTCCTCCAGTGGGCATGCTCCACTCCTGACTTCGCTCCCAACCATGTATCTTTACCAGCCCTTGCTGGTGGATACTCAATAAATAGGTGCTGACTATAACCTGAAAATATATTCCCGTCTTAACCGTCAGTGAATAAGGCAAACCCTATGATTGGCTTTCAGGTGCAGAGAGGCATCCTTGGCTGAGGTGGGTTGCCTCTCAGGGCTCTGTGCAGGTCCTTGTGAGTGTCAATTGTTGAGTTGACTCTGGCCTTACGTAGAAGACAACATGACAGTGCCCCACCCTGCACCATCTTCAGGTATGATTGAGTCTGTGCAGGTGGTTGTTGTTATGTGCTGTCGAGTGGGCCCCGACTCATAGCGACCCTTCCTTGGGTTGCCGAGGCAGTATCACTACAGAAGTAGATTGCCCCATCTTCCTTCCAAGGAGTAGCTGGTGGGTTTGAACCGCAAGCCTTCTGGTTAGCAGTCAAGTGCCTTAGGCACTATGCTACCACAGCTCCTCTGTGCAGGTTGAACACCTGGAATTCACATGGAGATGGGAGGGATGCTGAAGGGAAGGCTACTGAGGAGGTAAGGGAGTCTACGCCAGGAATTAGGAAGGAAGGACACTGTTGGATATTCCCTGAGCATGATGCTTGGTTTATTCTTTATATTCTGGTGATGCCCTGTGTAGCAACAGTCATGACGTGGAGTTCCATAGTTGTGAGAACATAGAGTATGAAGCAACATATATGAGTTCCAATCAGAGCTTTGAGCTGGTTCAAAGTAGTTCAGTCATGGCTGATGTGAAACCAGAGCAGAACTGAATTTTTTAAATTTGGAGATCAGAACACTAACTGGAACAGAAAAAAACTGTTAAGTTGAAGCCCTGGAATGGGTGACTCAGAAGAGATGTACTGAGCCCCTTCGTGAGCCTGAGTGTGAAATTGGTTATTGCCAGGACTGCGGAGAGCGACACACATTCAAAGCAGTGCATCGGGCACCGTTGCTTTTGACTCAGCTGGTCAAGAGATTTGATTGCTATGCATGTGCACACTGCCCTTGCTTTCTAACAGAGACTAAGTCTCTAGCAGGGCTTTGACCTGTAATTTTTCCCTTTCTGCTTAGCATTTTGGTTCACCTACATTTAAAAACTTTGGGTCTAGTTCAGTGTCGCTTTGTCAGCCATGACTGAACCAGGCTGAACCAGTCTGAAGGCCTGGTTCAAATCCTCCTCCCTGAGCTGCTGATGCCCACTGAGTTAATTTGTCTAACTCCAGAGTTCACTGTAAGGAAGATACTTTCTTGCAGAAAGTATATATATTTTTTAATATAAAATTTATTAGTAGTATATTGATATTTTGATTCTCCCTATGTATTACTGGGAGCTCTGGTAGTGTAGTGCCT
>NW_006921656.1:5866185-5866721 GCF_000298275.1 Orycteropus afer afer | reverse complement strand
AAAACTGAATCATATCCTCTTTAACATTCCCTGATGCACAGAAGCAATGGATACCGGGGAGCTGCTACTTCTGGGGGTTTTTGATAGTTTATCCTATTCTTACTGTTCTTGTTATCTCTATAGTTAAATAAGGAAAATGCAAATGGGGTCCAGTCACCTGAACTTTAAAATCAGGGAGATAAATAATCGGTTCAGGAACATATCCTCTGGGACGGGAGACCTGTAGGTTCACGTCAAGTGACCAGCGTCTGTGGGCAGGAAGATTTAGATGTTGACCTCAATTCTGTCATATATCAGCTCTTTGAATTTGGACCAATTACCCAGTAGCACTGGTACCAAAAAAAAAAAAAAAAACACCCCACTGTCATTGTGGTAGTTAAGGTTATGTGTCTACTTGGCTGGGCCTGGTTTTGAGTGGCTGGGCAGCTGGGTGTAATTATTCCCATGATGAGATTGGTAACCACCTCCATGGTGGAATCTACTGGAGCAGCTGCCTTAGGGATGGGGTCTGTTTCCAGTATCTAAGGGGTTTTGAG
>NW_006921656.1:5816608-5865430 GCF_000298275.1 Orycteropus afer afer | reverse complement strand
CAGATAAGTTTTTTTTTTTTTTGTAATTTCCATTTCTTAGGTAATAAAACAAACCCATAAAAGTTAGGTAACTAACTGCACCAAGATGGCTCAGCTCCAGAGGTAGAATCTTCAACCTGAGCAATATCTCCTCAAGCTTCAGTTTTTCTTCTGTAATGGGGATGTTGTTAAAGGTCCACTTTGCCAGGTTTGTTTGTGTTAAATGCAATGACTTTGTGTGTGTGTGTGTGTGTGTGTGATTTGGGTAAAAGTTTACAGAGCAAATTCGCTTTCCATACAGCAGCTCACAGACACTTTATCTCATGACATTGACTACAATTTACCCCAATGCAACAGTGCCCCTACTACCTCCTCCCAATAGTTACCACTTCCCTGTGTCCATCCCTCCATGCCCTCCTGGCCCCTGAGCTGTCTCCCTGTGCATAAGCAGTCCTTCTTTCTCCCATGATTGTTCTCTCCAAGGACTGTATCCACCTAGTGTAAATGTTCAACTCTTATGCCTGTCTTTTGTTTGGCTGGAAGATCTTCAATTCCAGATCTGAAGGACAGGTAGGGGCTGAAGTCTCGGTGGTTCAGCGTGTACACAGTGGTTCCCTCAGGCTCTATCAGACCAGCAAACCTGGTCCCTTTTTTTTTTTTTCCCAAATGATTTTGAGTTTTGTTCCACATTGTTCTCCCTCTCTATCCAGGATCTCCTACATAGATCCCCCTTGAGTGGTTGACGTGGTAGCCGGGCACCATCTAGTTCTTCTGTTCTCATAATTGTATAGGCTGCAGATCGGATGGTGTACCAGTCTCTAGGACTAATTGTTTCCATGAATTTTGGTTTTCTTCATTTTTCTTTGCTCTGGATGAGGAGAGACTGATCATTGCATCTAGATGGCTGCTTGCAAGATTTTAAGATCCCAGTCACTACTCACCAAAGTAGGAAGTGGAACAATGCAGTATGTTATAAATGCAATGACATTTGTAAAGTCCCTTACACACTGGTTGCCACTTTGTGACTACATTTAATACACAGCTGTAACATTAGGTGACTTGGGTGTAAACAACAGAAAGCAACTCCAGCTACCTAAAGTAGAAAATGAATTTAGTAGGATTTCTGGTATCTGACAGAAATGATGGGACAGAAGAATGCCAGGTTAGTAAAATAATCAAGACCTGAAGGAAGTTGACATCTAGAAGGATAGCCACATAGGGCACACCCCAGGCATGGTCCATTTAGGAAGCTGATGTAGACACCACCATCATGGCTTCTCTAGCATCCAGCCACTGCTGCAGGATACCACCGTGGTTACTTATTGCTCTGGTGGAATTCTGATTTGTACCTTTAGCTCTGTGGCAACTATTCAATAATAAATCTTTTACACAAAAAAACCAATGATCAAGGCTAGATCCTATGCCTGTGCATGCACTCACTTTGAGAAGGGTAATGTTTACTCCCATTTGTCTTCCATAGTGTGGGGGTCACAGCTTCCAAGATTTATCTAATGAGATATCCCACCAAAAATTTGAAATATGCTTGCTGACCTACAAAAAATATAATCAAATATCCACTACATGATGGTGGTGATGATAAATTGTTTCTACTCTCCCCTTCACTGTCACCCTGATTTATCTCCAATCCCAACATCTCACTGCATCCTGAGATCATCAGTTTAACTCTGTTTCCACCACTAACTGTAGGTTCCTTATGGGAATCATGTCTAGTTTTCTGTTTGTAGTAAATATGCACCACCTGACTCATAGTCAGAACTATGTATTTATTAAATTAAACTAAATGTAAGGGGTGAGAAAGGGCATAGTCAGGGATTGTTTTGGAGTTCTGACAGAAGTGTCAGAATCCACTGCAAAGAAGATGGCATTATTTGACCATTTTGACCTGTGAAATTACATATTTGTATGGTTCAAATATACATTCAATATTCAGAACAAAGGTCACTCTGAGCAGCTGACATCGAGGAATTGTTGCTGTGACAAGACTGTGAAGAGGTATCTCCTTAGTTTGCCTCTCTGCACACAGGGTGTGGAGTTCAGGTGGTATCTACTCCTAGGCTTGTATACCTGGACACACTTTACTTCAAGATGGGAAATTCACAGTGTTAGAGACTTCTACTGATTTTTTCATCTATGTGCAATCCATGCAACTCTATTTCTGTTCTCTAATCACATATGGAGGAATTTTTGCTATTCTACTTTTAAAATTTAAGGGGGAGGGTGCAATAGAACCAGATTGGGAAGTGCATCCTGTCTGTTGGATATTGTGACAACCATCTGACATACATTTACCACTTTATTAGTCTAATCTAGCTCCTTAGTCTATTTAACCCTTATTGTGTTGTGAAGGGCATGCCAATTGAGGAAACAGAGGATCAGAGGACTGAGTAACTCGTCCAAGATCACACAGCTAATAAATGGTGGATCCAGAGTGGGGGCTCTTCCAATGGAAGCCAGCAGCCAACATTTTACCAGCAGTGATTCCAATGGGTACCTCATGGCAGATGCCTCAAGACCTTGCTTTACTAGGCATACTCAGTGTCTCCTGGTGGACACGGTTCTGCTGTCCCTGGTGGGAGGATTCTTCTAATAAAGTCCCCACATGCTAAGAAATTTTGTAAGTTGCACTGTGCCAGCATCAGCATAAGCCAAGGGCAGAGGGTTCATTACCTCATCAGGTGAAGCACTGTGATTTACCAAACACAAGGACAAAACAGCCACAGTACTCTTCTTTCCCTGACATTCTATAGGTCTGTGAGCAATGGCCCGTCTGGTGCTACATGGATTTACCACACTCGATCAACTTTCTTAGCTCCAGTCTACATTCCAACCACAGTAAGACAGAGAAGAAAGACCTGGTGATCTGTTTCTGAAAATTTGCCTATGAAAATCCTGTGAGTCACAATGGTCCACTCCTCCCCATCTAAGAGGCTGGTGCAGAACAGACAGTGGTTGTGCAAAGGGTTGCTGTGAGTTGGAGTCTTATTGGACAGCAACGGACAATAACAACAACACTCCTAGATAAATGTGAAGACTCTCCTTAGTGATAAACTAGTCTTTTCTCTCCTTTGTAAAAATACATTTCTGATTCCTATAGGAAGAACAGGGGTTCTGGTAGCAGAGTGCCTAAGGCACTTGACCACTAACCAGAGGCTGGTGGTTCAGACCCACCAGCCACTCCTCAGAAGGAAGGTGGGGCAATCTACTTCCACAGTGATACCGCCTCAGAAACCCAAGGAGCAGTTGCTGTGAATCGGGTCTGACTCCATGGCACATAACAACAGCAACAACACATAGGAAGAATGGCACATTCTGTGAGTGATGCATTATCTTTGTGTTGCGAGTACTACATTATCTGTAAATATATGTTTATATTTCTCTCTACCCATTATATAATGATTTCCTTAAAGCCAAGGACCATATCTTTTTAATATTTCAGCATGTCTCCTGAGCAGGATCTTTATAGAAACCCGATTCTTGGCTTTGCTATTAAAAGTGATGGGAAAACTATCTTTCCTCCTCTCAAGCTGCCTGGTTTCATTGTGTTGTTGTTGTTGTTGTTATGTGCCATCGAGTCGGCCCCAACTCATCCTTTTACTGATTATGACAGACCAACAAAGCTATATGATTTTGCCTGTGTCCCCATAGGCCATCCCTTCCTGAGGGCAAGGCCTCCCCTCTCTTACCCCTCACTGATGATCTGACAAATACCTGTTAAAATATACCAGGGGTGCCCTCAAGTAGCCAAGAGCCACGCACAGGATAAACCCATTTTCCTCTAGTTAGTTTCAACTCCTAGCAACCCTATAGGACAGAGTAGAACAGTCCCACAGGACTTCCTAGGCTGTAACCTTTATGGGAGCAGACCACGAGGTCTTTCTCTTGTGGAGTGGCTGGTGGGTTTGAACTGCTAAATTTTTTAGCTAGCAGCCAAGCACTTAATCATTGTGCTACCGGGGTGAATTACACAGAGGATAGTACGTAAAATATCCTGAGTGCTGATCTTCTCACGTGAGATCTCTCCTGGTAGGAGTGGTAGGAGATATTCTAAACCCCCTGCTACTTCATCCCTATCGGAGCCTTTAGGGCCCAGCTTTGACCCTAATGCACAGTCCAGTTTGCCACCTCTGCAGTAGATCCTCTGCCAGGCCACCATAGTTGTATATGTGTGTGAGCCTACGTGCTGTTTCCATTAAGCAGGGAAATGATCTCAGAAGACTGGGCTACATTATTCAATTTTTATTGAATAGCCAGCATCTGTTCTGTGGCAGGAATTATTATAACTGTCAGTATTATCATAATAATCAAATCAAAGAGGTGAGGTCTCTGTTTCAACTGGGTCACTGGACATTTTGCACGTGCCTGACCCTCCAAGTTCACTTTAGAGAGCTGGGCTCTGTCAAGCTGCTTTCACACAAATGGTTTTAAGAATTGAATTGATGTGTTTGAGTGCAGTGTTGGGCAAAGAATATTGAATATATTGTGGACTGACCAAAGAACTAACAGATCAGTCTTAGAAGAAACACAGCCAGAATGCTCCTTGGAAGCAAGGATGGGGAGACTTTAGCTCACTTACTTTGGTCACATCATCAGGAAAGACTAATTGTGACAAAAGGACATCATGTTGGGTAAAGTGGAGGGTCAGTGAAAATGAGGAGAACTCTCACTGAGATGGATTGACACAGTGATCATGGACTCAAGCGTAACAATGCTGTGAAGATGGCCAAGGACTGGGCAACATTTCATTGTTGTACAGGCAGGTGACATGAGTTGGAGCCAACTTGATGACAACGAACAATGACAGGAGTGGTCTGGGATCCACTAGGGAGTGATAGAAATATCCCAGGACTAAAGTCACAATTGGGTGTCTGGTGCTGAGAGGGACAATTTCATTCTTTGGGATGTGGAAGAAATGCCTGTTCTTCTGTGGACCTCATTTGTATAGGTATGGTCCTATTTAGGTCAACAAAGACCTAAATGAGGGATTTCTCCGGGGATAGATATGTTGAGAGTTACCTAGTCATTATCTGTTTGCTCTCCTAACTAATGTCAGGGGCTCAGTGCATGTGCTCTTCCCACAGCAGTTGATGAGATTTTGGTATAACTGCCCTTGGCTATTCCAGAACCCTCAGTTCTCAGAGATGTCCAATGACCAAGTGGAGCTTGGTTGGAACAGTTCATTTAATGGAAGGGGTATGGGCTTTGACAGCCTTTCTCCCATGTCAAACCTGATTCCAGATCACAAAACAGGGTCAAGAATGCTTTCTTCTGTGTGGAATGAGGAGACATGTCCCATGGGCTTCAACTGCACGGGCTCTCGTAACATATGCTGTCAGTTCAGACCCCTTCCCTACCACCTATAACTAGGTCTACTTAGTTCAGTGACTTTTCCTCCCTGTGCTGCAGCCTCCTCATCTCCAACAGTAGATGCCCATTGCATTGCCTGATGCAGAGAATGCTGAGCAGAATCAAGGGCTGCTATTATTTATGGTGCTGGGTTCACAAAAGACTAATATGAATAACCAACATTTACCTAGTCTTTATAATCAAAACTATTTTAAGTTAACATTTGTCTCAGTTGTCTAGTGCTGCTATAACAGACCTACCACAAGTGAACAGCGTAAACAAACAGAAATGCATTCTTTCACAGTTTCGAAGGCTAGAAGTCTGAATTTAGGATGCTGGCTCTAGGTGAAGCCTTGCTCTCCAGGTTGGCTCTGGGGAAAGGTCTCCTTTCAACATCTGTGAGCCTGGTGATTCTTGGAGAGCTCCATGTCTCCTGGGATCAATCTTCCCCTGGGTCTAGGAGGTTCTCAGTGCAGGGACCCTGTGTTCGGAGGGCATGACCTACTTCTGGCTCTTCTTTCTTGATGGTAGTCAGGTTGTGGATCTCTGTTCTCTTATTTAACCTCTATTATATCTCAAAAAAGATTGACTGAAAATACAATCAAATCCTGTAGATTGTATCCTGCTTTATTCACGTAACAAACATAACCTAATCCTCTTTAACATAACCTAATCCTGCCTCATTAACCCATCCCAAACTCAAAAACTCACTGCCTTTGAGTCAATTCCAACTCATAGCAACCCCCATTGGGTTTCTGAGGTGGTACATTTAAATGGAAGTAGGTTGGCCAGGCTTCCTTCCACGGAGTGGCTGGTGGGTTTGAATCATCAACCCTCTGGTTAGCAGTCAAATGCCTTAGGCACTATGCCATCAGAGGTAAGGATTTACAACATATCACGAATGGAGCCTCATTACATCAGATCACATCATGGGAAATGAGTACATCATTATCTGCCAAACTCCGTCATTACATACCTGCCAAAGTATTGAGAATCACGGCCTAGCCAAGTTGACCCATATTTTGGGGGGATACAATTCACCATTCCATATAGCTTTTTCATTGTTGTTTTAACTATTAAGTGCTTGTTATGTTTAATGAATTAATAAAATTTGAGATTATGAACTAATCATAGTTTCTATCCCGAGAAGCCCAAGTCTGGTGAGGAAACTGTTGCATCAGGAATGATATGCTTTTGGGGGCAGCTGATGGTAAGTGATGATTCTAGCACCGTGGAAACACCATCCAGTGGAAAGAACCAGGATGTGGAGGTGGAAGAACCTATACAAGCAAAATGTGGCCAAACTATAGGATTTGGGTTCTGTAGGCAGTAAAGAACCACTTTATTTATAATAAGCTTTTGTTTGTTTTCCTGATTTTCTTTTAAGTGTTCCTCATTTACTTTCTCAATAAATATCTATTTAACCCCCACAGTGTACCCAGCATTTTATGCTAGGTTTGCAATATTTGCAAATTGCTTACATTAGTTTAGCTTATATTTAGTGTGGCAGATAGACCATGAATAAGTAAATAAACAAATGGATACACACTGTGATAACAACTATGAAAGAAACCAACCATGCAGGGATATACCTAGTGAGTGTGTGTGTGTGGGGAGCTGGAAATAGGGTGGTCTGGATTGGCCTAAGAGGTTTGCTTTTAGCTCCCTTCTGGAAGATGAGAAGCCAGGGGGGTCTGGCCGGTGGGGTGAGGGTGTCTGGAAGTTACACGGATCAGTACCAGTATAGCATGGGTTCCACTATGATTGGAATTTTACTTCCATCCCTTGTGGAGCATAACTCCTGGGCCATTTCACCCCACAGAATCTTGGTTTACTTCACTGGAAACTGGAGCCACTACTGCATATTCCCAGCATTGTTGAGAATACACATGCCTTAGTTTGGAGTCTGGCACTAGTGAGTTTTCATTGTAAAACATTAGGCAGATAATATTAGTTATCTGCTAAGGATTTTTTTAATGGTGCCCATGTTGCTCCAAGTAAAAGCCTCAACATGGCCTTTGAGGACCTCTGTCTGGCCACAGTTGCCTTCTAGTGTCTCCTGGGACACTCTGGGCCTTTGCTCTTCCCTCTGCCAGGTGCCTTTCCCCAGCTCTCTTCCTAAGCACCTTCTTTATCCTCTTCAAGTTGTTGCTCCAGGCGCAAGTTTCAATGAGACCACACCCCCTCTGTATACTCTGTGTCCCACAACCTGTTCTGTTTCCTCTGCTCCATGTTTTCTTCATAGCACCTGTCCACTCTAATGTGGTTTGTAATCTACACGTGGATCACACTTATGGATAATTAATTGCACGCCTCCTCTGCTAGAACGTGGGGTCTAAAAGAAAGGCTCTTTCTCTCTTGGGCCACTGACACGTCCCAAGCACTCAGAGCAGTGCCTGGCACAGCAGGTGCTCACTAAATAAATCTGTTCACTGACCAGATGAACAAATGAGTGAGTGGATGGCAAGTTGTTGCAGTAGGAGGTGTTGTTTAAAGATGATTCTCGTGGATTCTAGTCCAGGCTATATTTGAAAGAAACTGGGGAAAACATCAATCTCTCCCAGGGACCTGGATTAGATATTCCAAAGAAGCAATATGATGTTATTGTGGAATGGAAGAGATTTCTCTCTGTTCCCCTTACCCAATCCCCTTCACTGGCAGCCACTGTTGCCATTCCAGCTCTAAACTATATATTAAAAATAATCAATTCCATTTAACATATTGAACTGGGTTTATGGGAAGATGAAGTGTAGTTGTCTAATTAGAGAATTAATGTAGGAGGTAAATATTGCAGGAAAGACCACCATTAAGCCCTGACTGACCATGGTATTTCATTATGCTTCTAATTACCCTGGGTGATTTGTGGTGGGAGACAGAGCCCATACATCACGGGTGCTTTAACTACTGGGATTTTCCATTACACTGAGAGCTTCTGTGAAGGAGGGGAAGAGGGACGGGCAAGGAGAGTGCTTTCTATGAGGAGAATCAGGATGTGGACCCGGCTCCAGGAAAGGGAGGCCCGCGCTGGGGTCAGCGTGAATCTCCTGTTGGGTGTCCGCCTTACTGTGCTGATGCAAATAGCTGGAGAGGGGCCCGGCCCAGCATCGGAAGGGACCAAATGCAGGAGAATGCATCCCTGGGATAAAGAGAGGCAAGAGTGAGGCTGTGGGGCAGAGCAGGGATCTCCTAAAGTGAGAGACTGGCTATGAATGTTCCCTGCGTTACATCCCAGATGTGGGAGCAGGCCCATTTTATTTATGCTCTCTGAGACTCAGATTTTCAACCCATGTATGGGTATATTTCTTATAGTGTTGTGAGGCTTAAATAACATAGCCTATGAAGGCTGGGCAATCTACTTCCATAATGATACCACCTCGGAAACCCACGGAGGGGTTGCTATGAGTTGACAGTGTATAACAACATGTAGTGTACTTAGCATACTTCTAAACAAATGAGAGGGTATTGCTTTCCTTCTTTGCAAAATGACAGAACTTGACAATTTCTTTTCTTTTGATAGTCTTCATGCTCCATGCTTTAAAAAACACCTTCATTTCATTATCTTGAGAAAATCTCATGACTCTTGTGATAGGTTGACTGCCCCATTTTACACACTGACATGAAGGCTCTGAAGGGTGTAGGGCCTTGTCTGAGATCATCAGCCTGCAGCTAGAACATTGGTAGAATGGCTTTACACCCTGCTGTATCACATCCTCATCCCATTAATAAACAGTGATTATTTCCCTAAAATAAACCTATTCAGATGTCCCCTTCTAGTCAGTTGCTAAGGAAGCAACCAGATTCCCTAGGATGTGCCATTTAAACAGTGGAGAGTGATGGATAGAAGGAGCGTATGGCTTGGAAATATATGTCTGCCTCCTGGCTCAGAGAAACCAGGCACCTACGACACCAAAAATCAGAACCCACTGCCACTGAGTTGCTTCCGACTCATGGTGACACTATAGGACAGAGTAGAACTGCCCCACAGGGTTTCCAAGGCTGTAAATCTTTAAGGAAGCAGCCTGCCTCATCTTTACCCTGTGGAACAGCTGGTGGGTTTGAACCAATGACCTTTTGTGTAGCAGCCAAATGACTATGCCACAGTAGTCCCTACCTAAGACATATCAGGGAAAACTTGATTCCCACTTCTAGCTCCTGGTCATGGCTGAGGGAAATTTTAGACAGAAAAGTTAAGAAATATAAGGTTTATCTTTCATTCATCCAGAGCCCTCTGAACAGAACCTAACTCACTGCCATCGAGTTGGATCTGACTCATAGTGATCCCTCCTTCGGTTTCCAAGGCAGTACCACTATGATAGATTGTCCAATCTTCCTTCCAAGGAGTGGCTGGTGGATTTGAACCACCAGCTTTCTGGTTAGCAGTCGAATGCCGTAGGCACTATGCCACCAGAGCTCATAGAAATTGCTGAATTCATATTTCAAACTAAATACCCTGAAAGCACATAGACTCTTGGGTCATCATGCCTGGCTTAAATGCCATCAAGTTCTGAGTGACTTTGAGAAGGTAGTCAACTCCTCAAAGCTGTATTTTCTTCATTAATAAACCAGAGATAATACTAGTTGCTGTGAGAATTCTATCTATCTATCTATCTATCTATCTATATAACCCACCCAAAGGAACCTTGAAAGAAAGGCCTGGAAATTGGCTTCTGAAAGGTTGCAGCCTTGAAAATCCTATGAATCACAGTTCTTCTCTGCAGATATGGAGTCTCTATGAGTTAAAATCAGCTTAATGCCAACTGGTTGGTTGATAGCAGTTGCAAGTTGCACTGGCTGCAAATTGCTGTGCAATCAATTAAGACTCAAGATGATCCCATATGTCTCAGAGCAGAACCGTGCTCCACAGCTGATTTTCAAGGCTGATAGTTTTGGACTTAGATTGCCAGGGCTTTCTTCCAAGACACTTCTGGGTAGTATCAAGCCTCCGCACTTTTGATTACCACCGAGTGCGTAAGCCATTGCACCACCCAGGACCTCCTCTCCCCAATGCAGTCCTCTGTACGGTGTGCACGCATTGCAAATTAGCTAGTATTTGTACTAGTATTACTAAGAAAACTGATATTAATCAGTGAACACTTATTCCATGAATAAGTAATTACAGTTTGTTGTCATTCATCTTTCTGTCTGTCATACCACCGTGGCTTATGTGTTGCTGTGATACTGGAAGCAATGTCACCAGCATTTCAAATACCAGCAGGGTCACCCATGGTGGACAGGTTTCAGCAGAGCTTCCAGACTAAGACAGACTAAGAAGAATAAAGGGACCATCCACTTCTGAAAAAGCTGGCCACTAAAAACGTTATGACTAACAGTGAAACATTGATATATGACTGGAAAGCCTTATGAATAACAGAGAAATGCTGTCTGACACAGTGTGCAAAGATGAGCCCTTCAGGTTGAAAGGCACTCAAAATATGACTGTGGATGAGCTGCTTCCTCAAAGTAGAGTCGAGGAGACTGTATAAAGCTCCTGGAACCTTCATTTGCTGATGGGGCATGATTCAAAATGGGAAGAAAGAGCTGCAAACATCCATCAATAATCAGAAAGTGGAATGTACGAAGTGTGAATACAGGAAAATTGGAGGTTGTCAAACATGAAATAAATGCAAACAGATCGATATCCTAGGCATTAGTGAGTTGAAATGGACTGGTATTGGTCATTTTGAATTAGACAACCATATGATCTACTATGCTGGAAATGACAAATTGAAGAGGAATGGTGTCACATTCATCATCACAAAGAATGTTTCAAGATCTATCCTGAAGTGCAATGCTGTCAGTGGTAGGATAATATCCATATGCCTAAAAGGAAGACCAGTTAATACAATTCAAATTTGTGCACCAACCACTAAAGTAAAAGATGAGGAAAATCAAGATATTTCCTAACTCCTGCAGTCTGAGACTAACCAAACATCCAATCAAGATATATTGATAATGCCTGGTGATTGGGATGCAAAAGCTGGAAACAAAGAAGAAGCATCTATAGTTGGAAAATATAGCCTTGGTGAAAGAAATGGCACCAGAGACTACATGATAGAATTTTGCAAGAGCAATGATTTATTCTTTGCAAAAGGCTTTTTTTTCAACAACATAAATGGTTACTATTCACATGGACCTTACCAGATGGAATACACAGGACTCAAATCAATGATATCTGTGGAAAGAGGTGATGGAAAATCTCGATCTCATTAGTCAAAACAAGGCCATGGAGTTGACTGTGGGAACAGGCCATCAATTGCTCCTATTCAAGTAGAAAGTAAAGCTGAAGAAAATTTAAAGCAAGTCCATGAGAGCTGAAATATGACCTTGATTAGATCCCATGTGAATTTACCATGGCTTGTGTCAAGCACACCTTAGTCTTTAAGGAAACATCCTTGCTCTTCAGCACTTGAAAGAGGTCCTTTGCAGTAGATTTGTCCAGTCTATACAGCATCAGATATCTTGACTGCTGCTTCCATTGGTGTTGATTGTAGAATCAAGTAATATGAAGTCTTTGACAACTTCTCTCTTTTCTCCATTTATCATGATGCTACTTATTGGTCCTGTTGTGAGCATTTTTGTTTTCTATATGTTGAGGTCTGGTAGCATAGTGCCTAAAGCACTTGATTGCTAACCAGAAGGCTGGTGGTTCAAACCCACCAGCCACTCCTTGGAAGGAAGGCTGGGCAATCTACTTCAATAGTGATATAGCCTCGGCAACCCAAGGAGGGGTCTCTGTGAGTTGGGTCCAACTCAATGGCACATAACAACAACAACATATATTGAGGTGTAATCCATACTGCAGACTGTAGTCTTCGATCTTCATCAGTTAGTGTTTCAAGTCATCCTCACTTTCAGCAAGCAAAGTTGTGTCATCTGCATAACACAGGTTGTTAATGAGTCTTCCTCCAATCCTGATGCCATGTTCTTCTTCAGATAGTCCCTCTTCTCTGATTGTTTGTTCAGCATACAGATCGAATAAGTATGGTGACACACTCTCTTCTTGATTTTAAACCATGCAGTGTTCCTTTGTTCTGTTTGAATGACAGCCTCCTGGTCTATGTATGAGTTCCTCATGAGCACAATTAAGTGTTCTGGAATTTCCATTCTTCTCAATGTCATTCATAATTTGTTATGCTCCACACAATCAAATGCTTTTGCATAATCAATAAAACACAAGTAAACATCTTTCTGGTGTTCTTTGCTTTGAGCCAATATCCATCTGACATCAACAATGATACCCCTTGTTCCATGTCCTCTTCTGAATCCAGCTTTCATTTCTGGAAGTTCTCTGTCAATATTCTGCTACAACTGTTTTTGAACTATCTTCAGTAAGATTTTACTTACATGTAATATTAATGATATTGTTTGATAATTTCCACATTCTGTGGGATCACTTTTCTTTGGAATAGGTACAAATATGGTTCTCTTCCAGTAAGTTTTCCAAGTAGTTGTCTTCCAAATCTCTTGGCATAGCTGAGTGTTTGTTGAAACCTCTCAGTGTGTAGGTATCCTGTCAATTCTTGAAGCCTTGTTTTTCTCCACTTGCTTCAGTGCAGCTTTGACTTCCTCCTTCAGTACCATTGGTTCTTGATCATATACCACCTCCCAGAATGGATGAACATCAACCAGTTCTTTTTGGTACAGTGACTCTGTGTATTCTTTCCATCTTCTTTTGATGTTTCCTGCATCATTCAATGTATTGCCCATAGAATCTTTCAATATTGCAACTCAAGGGTTAATTTTTTTTTTTTCTTCAGTTCTTTCAGCTTGAGAAAGCATTTTCTTCCCTTTTGGCTTTCCAACTCCATATCTTTGCACACTTCATTATAATAATTGGCTTTGTCTTCTCGAGCTGCTCCTTGAAATCCTCTGTTTAGCTCTTTTATCTTGTCACTTCTTCCATTTTCTTTAGCTACTCTCTGCTTAAGGGCAAGTTTCAGAGTCTCTTCTGACATCCATTTTGGCCCTTTCTTCCTTTCTTGTCTTTTTAATGACCTTTTGCATTCTTCATGGATAATGTTCTTGATACCAAAACCAAACCAAATGCATTGCCGTCGAGTCGGATCTGACTCTTAGTAACCCTTCCTTAGGTTTCTGAGGCAGTATCACTATGAAAGTAGATTGCCCAACCTTCCTTCTGAGGAGTGGCTGGTGGGTTTGAACCACCAGCCTTCTGGTTAACAGTCGAATACCTTAGGCACTATGCTACCAGAGCTCTTGATGTTCTTGATGTCATCCCACAATTCCTTTGGTTTTCAGTCATTGTTGTTCAATGCATCAAATCTATTCTTAAATGGTCTTTAAATTCAGGAGGGATATTAAAAAAAAGCAAATTCACTGCCGTTGAGTCAGATCTGACTCATAGCTACCCCTCCTTAGATTTCCAAGGCAGTATCACTACGGAAGTAGATTTCCCAACCTTTCTTCTGAGGAGTGGCTGGTGGGTTTGAACCTCTAGCTTTCTGGTTAGCAGTCAAATGCCTTAGGCACTACACCACCAGAGCTCTCAGGAGGGATGCTATCAAGATCATATTTTGGCTCTTGTGGATTTATTTTAATTGTCTTCACCTTCAACTTGAACTTGCCTATGAGCAGTTGATGGTCTGTCCCACAATCCATCAACTGGGGAGAGACCCCAGGTGGCAGGTAACAGTGGCAGATAGGGCCGGTGACCAGAACAGGTAAGGGGAAGCCTAGAAATTGAGTGGAGTGATTGGAACAGCAAAAGGAGACGAAGTTGTCTACTGATTTGTCATCCTGTGGTGGCTTGCGTGTTGCTGTGAAGCTGCAGAGTGTGTCAGCAGGGGTGCCCATGGTGGACTGGTTTCGGTGGAGCTTCCAGACTGAGGCAGACTCAGAAGAAGGAAAAGGCCATCCATTTCTCAAAGAATTGGCCAGTGAAAACCTTATGAATAGTAGTGAAACACTGTCTGATATATTATTGAAAATTTTTTGAATAGCCCTGAAACTTTGTCTGATACAGTGCTGGAAGACGAGCCCCTCAGGTCGGAAGGCACTCAGGATAGGACTCGGAAAGAGCTGCCTCATCAGGGAGGAGCCTACCTTAATGATACGGATAAAGTGCAGCTTTTGGGACCTCCATTTGCTGAAGTGGTACAACTCAATATGAGAAGAAACAGCTGCAAACATACATTAATAATTGGAAGGTACAGAGATTGAAGCATACTCCATTTTAACACATCCAGTGGTGTTGAATGAAGCCCCTCGGTGGTACCAATGGTTAAACATTACCACATTTGTATGCGTATAATGTGTGCTTTATAAAATTTGCCAACTCTGCCCTCCCCAAAAAGTATTTTCATATGCGTATGGCAATACCTTCTGCCCATTATTTGCATAAAAATACAGTAATTCTTCTTTGTTTACATAAGGTGAAAGAACAGTAAAAGTACAGAAGTTTTAGAAAGTAATTTGGCAAGACTGGTATTTTCTAATAAAATTAATTTCTTAGAGAATTATTTATAACAGTCAGTAAATTGGAACTTTTTTTTTTTTTAAATGTCTATATGTTCACAGAAGGAAGACTGGGCAACTTACTTCCATAAAGATTTACCACCTCAGAAACCCAGAGGAGGTTGCTGTGAGTTGGAATCAACTCTGTGGCTGTGAAGTTTAGGTTTTTTTTTTTTTTTTTTTTAAATATGTTGGCATATTCTCACAAGATCATGATATTAATGTTGTTGTGTATTCATTTATTTCTCAAAATTCCTCATAGCAATTTTAGGAAGCACATTTTGCTAGCTTATATTTTCTATATTTAAAATTATTTAACTTTTTCTTGTGATTTGGTTGAAATTTTACAGAGCAGATTCATTTTCCATTCAACAGTTCATACACATTTTGTTTTGTGATGTGATATGTCAAAAATCAAGTTATTGTATCATTGCTGCTGAGTTGATCCCCACTCATAGTGACCCCTCCTTGGGTTTCTGAGGCAGTATCTCTACAGAAGTAGATCAGCCCATCTACCTTCCGAGGAGCAGCTGGTGGGTTTGAACTGCCAGCCTTCTGGTTAGCAGTCAAATGTCTGAGGTACTATGCCACCAGAGCTCCCTACTGTAGGGAACTCTGCATAAATTAAATGTATAAAGTTCTTTAATCGTACTTCAAAATGTTTGTATTTTAATATCAAGTGAGAAGAAATCAGGTTACTACTGCATGCATTATACAGGCTCTCAAATATGTAAGAGTACTCAGAAAAAAAGCGCTGATGTTGGTTAATAGTGACATGTGATTGCGGGAGAGGTTTGGTTTTATTTAATTTTCTCTAAGCTTCTGCATGAAGCACGTATGCCGTTTTATATATATATAAAGCCATTTCTAGAGAATGGAAAGTAAGAGGACTTACATTTTTTCTCCACATGGAGTTGAAGGTAACCTCAGTCCCACTGGCTTCGTGCTTTGTAATCTCACTTCGGGAACCCCACACTGTTATCACTGAAGCTGTAATTCTTGGTTCTCGCGTGGCAGAAAACTCTCCTTTGGTCCCTGTCTGACTCCACAATGGAAAAAGAAACAAGCTGTTCACATCTGTCTTATCTTTTCATAATTGTATTTTAAATTATAGTTCTTTGTCAAAAACTCAAACTTTTCACTGTGGATCTATAAATTCCATGACCTGTCTCCTCTGGAAATGGCTGATGTCGTTAGAAAGGTTCCAATATCAATCATTCAACTAATGGCCTCTCTCCCCCCCCACCTCTTTTTCTCTCTGTCCCTCTCTCTCTTTTAAATAATTACTCTGAATATCTGAGAAAAAAGATCAGACCAACCCTACCTCCTCTCAGCTATAGTGCTGTCATTGTCACTAATGGAATTTAAAACTTCGATTAGAAGACAGTTTCCTGAGGAGACTTCTTAGCAACTGCCAATTAAGGGGAGGAGAATTTTGCACTCTCTGTGGAATTAGCAATAGATTGTAACCAATGTGGTTAAAAGTAGCCCATTTGGAAGGAAATGATCTTCTTCTGACTTTTGATGCACACGGCGTTGGTTTTTCACCCTCAGATCAGGAGGATAGTTCACTGCAACATGTAACTTACAGATTAGAGATGTCTGCAAGGGCTCTTCCCTTCTCTCCTTGCCCTCACAGGTGATTTCTGTCAGATATGGAGAGATTGATGAGGGCTGATTTTTCTTTGCTATTTATTTCTATGTATTTGCACATATTGAGTTAGAGTGAAAATAGTGGCCTTTCAAGTGTGTTCCTCATCTCTCCCCCTTAACCTCCTCCTAGCTGGATGTCCAGGAAGTTGGCTAACACAGTGACGACCTTGAGGAGGGAAATTCAGGGCTGCTTTGCCTACTTTCCTGTCTGGAAACTTTGGACTGAGTAGTTCTTCACGCCCCAAAACCAAGGTTGCCGGCTAGACTGCTGACCTAAAGGTTGGTGTTTGAGCCCACCTAGCACTTCTATGGGAGAAAGACCGGTGATCCGCATCAGTAAAGATCACACCACAGAAAACCCTCCAGGGCAGGTCTACCCTGTGTCAGTAGGAGGTGGGTTGGGCTCAGTGGCACCAGCATTTCCTCACTGAGCTCAACACACCCTTCTTCACCCAGTTGACAATGCTGGAATCATTCTCTTATGTAATAAATAACATTTATATGTATTTATTAGTCTCCTGGGAATGCAATAACAAAATACCACAAACAGGGAGACCTAAAACAACAGCAATTTGTCTCTCACAGTTCTGGAGGCTCCAAGTCCAAAGTCCAGGTGTCAACCATGTTGATTCCTTCTGGGGCTGTGAGGAAGAATCCACTCTAGGCCTCTCTCCTAGCTTCTGGTGGCTGCCAGCAATCCTTGCTGTCCTTTGGCTTATAGATGCGTCACTCCCTTGTCTGCTTCCATCTTCCAATGGCATCATCCTTGTGTGTCTGCCTCTCTGTGCCTCCTCTTGGGATATGGACACAAATTGTACTGGGTTAGGGCCCACCCTACTCCATTATGACCTCACAGCAACTTAACTAATTACATCTGCAAAGACTGTTTCCAAAGAGGTTCACATTTATGGGTACCTGGGCTTAGGACTTGATGTGTGTGTGTGTGTGTGTGTGTGTGTGTTTATGTATTTGTGTGTGGGGAGGCACAGTTCAATCCATAGCTGGAGTTTAGGTGTCTTTCTCAGAAGCAATATAAGAATATATATGGTTCAGAAAAAATGTCTTAGTTTTCTTTGAATACATGATAACTTGTTCTGTAATATTGAGATCCATGCAATCGTAGGTACTCTGTCTGTTTTAAATAAAATGAAATCTTTCCACTGACCAAAACAATGGTTAAGCCAACCTGGCATATTATGGAGACTACCCAGTTTCCTTGGGAGCTAAGTTTCCACCTCCAGAACAGGAAAGGGTCAGGGGCAATGGTTTTGGTGGGCACCATCCCTGCCATCCCTCCCTCCACACTGCACTGCCATCAGAACCTCAGCAGTCAGGGGTCCTGGCACACAGACCCTCAGCAAAGCCTTCAGAGGCCTGGGGCCTTTGTCAAGTTTTTGCACACATCCCAGAGCTGTCTGATGACTAGGGTGAGTGGAGAAGTGAGGCACAGATCTCTCTAAGTCTCTGGCCCACCATTGCTTTCACTACAGAGACCTTACCTCTCTCTCTCCTGAGACAGGACTTTCCACACCAGTATCAGGTTCAGTTTTGCACTTGACCAACTGTCACCTCCCATACACACCCTGCTTGGCTGGTATTTTTGTGGCCCTGCGATGTTCCTCTTTAGCCTTTAAATACAAAAGCTGTTAAGAACTCCCTGGCTGGAAGGTTTTTATTTTGTTTTCACACAGACAGATTTGCATTAAATTTTTATCATTGTTTCTGTTTCATTTTTGTTGTTCGTCTTGTTGCCTTCAAGTCAGTTCTGACTCATGGTGCCTCTGGGTGCGGAGTAGAGCCACTCCATAGGGTTTGCAAGGCTGTGACCTTTCAAAGGCAGATCTCCAGGCCTTTCTTCTGATGTGCCCCTGGGTGGGTTTGAAATACCAACCTTTTGATAAAGAGCCTAGCACTTAACCATTTGCGACACCCAGGGGGCTCCTATTTAATTTGTACAACACTAGAATCAGATAGAGTCATTTGTATTGTAGCAGATAAGAAAACTGGGAGTCAGGGAGTTGAAGTGAGTTTTAATAAAGCAAAGAGTTCCTTGGGCCGGGACTGGGAGTAGGGCCCAAGCATCTGTTTATCCCTAAGCATCACCCCACTCAACTCTGGCTCAAAGTTTGGCAGTTTGAACCAAGGCAGAGCTGCCTTCAAAGAGTCCTGGTGATCAGAATCTGAAAGTCCACAGCCTTGAGAGTCCTGTGTAGCAGTTCTATGCCGAATGCATGAGGTGCCCATGAGCTGAATAGACTCAAGGGTAACTAACAGAAACATCACTACATAGGGTGACCAGCTGGCCCAGTTTGCCCAGGCCTGAGGGATTTCCCAGTCCACGTGGCTGAATCACGATCACCGTCTGTTGCCAAGTTTTATCTCTCCTCAAAACCTTCTTATTCGATGTCTTCTCCACCTAAAACTCTCCTTTTCTGCTTCTTTCCAGGAATAGTTCTTTCTCATCCTTCACTCTCAGTCTAATTGTCTGTAATCACAGTTGATTTTTCAGATTGTTCTGGAAATGCGATTTTTCTCATTCATTTCGTACATTGCACCAGTCACATTGTGGAATTCATTTATTTTATAGTAGTATATCAATTTGTTTACTTGACTATTTTCTGTCAGCCCTTTTTAGATGGTTGATGAATATAATATCCTTTTCTATTCCTTCCCCCTCAGTTCTGTTCCCAGCACATAGTAGTTACTCAGTAAACATGAATACATACACACACACACACACACACACACACACACACACATATGAGCTCTGGTAGCATAGTGCCTAAGGCACTTGACTGCTAACCAGAAGGCTGGCAGTTCAAACCCACCAGCCACTCCTCAAAAGGAAGGTTGGGCAATCTACTTCTGTAGTGATACTGCCTCAGAAACCCAAGGAAGGGTCGCTATGAGTAGGGTTCGACTAGATAGCAGTGAGTTTTTTGAGTATGTATGTAATCATGCATGTTGTTGTTGTTGTTATTTGCCGTCGAGTCGAACTCGACTCATAGCGACCCCTCCTTGGGTTTCCGAAGCAGTATCACTACGGAAGTAGATTGCTCCATCTTCCTTCCGAGGAGTGGCTGGTGGGTTTGAACCACTAGCCCTCTGGTTAGCAGTCAACTGTCTTAGCCACTATGCTACCAGAGCTCCCGTAATCATGCATATATAGTTTTATTTTGTGCCAGGTAATTATACCAAATATTTTATATCTATTTTTT
The DNA here is from genome assembly GCF_000298275.1 of Orycteropus afer afer. Taxonomy (NCBI): domain Eukaryota; kingdom Metazoa; phylum Chordata; class Mammalia; order Tubulidentata; family Orycteropodidae; genus Orycteropus; species Orycteropus afer. The sequence continues at coordinate 5,845,742 of NW_006921656.1, read as the reverse complement.
TCACTTCATTCTGATAAACATCCTATGAGTTACATAGATTTATCCGTTTTGAAAGGAAGCTGGGCAGGGCAGGGTTTTGTAACCTGCTGAAGCTTTGTTGTTGTTGTTAGTTGTTGTTGAGTCAGCTCAAAGTTACCAAGTTCTGAATGGAAGAGAGGAGCGAGATATAAACTCAGACAGGTTAACTTTGGTGTGGTCAGTACTTTCAACCACCAAGGAATGATGTTGCACCCCTGAAACATTTTTAATAAATGAATGGGTAATAGATTATAATTCTCTGGCCACAATATAAATCATAATAACAAAATTAAACTCTACCCTCTTTCAGTTGTCTCTGATTAGATGCCTGTTACCTGTCGGGCACTGCTATGCACTATGGTAGATCATTTGCAAGAGTAGCTAAATCACTTTGCTTCTCATGTCCACAGCTCTTTAATGTGACTTCACAGTTCTTCCTGTAGTGAAATGAAGGCTATATTCCTACCCTTTGAACCTAGGCTGACTATAGGACTTACTTTGACCAAGAGAACATGATGGGAGAAATGCTATGCCAGCTCTAAGCTTAGGCCTTATTGCCTAAATGTAGAAATCAAAGTTCTGGGATCTAGGTTCAAATGCCATGTGTTAGAAGAATCTTCTGACTTGGTTACTAGACTATTGAAGGGACAAAAGGAAAACTGACCAAAATTTTACTGAGTTTTAAGGCATATGTGTTTCCAGCATGTCCCAACTCCTGTCAAAGTCTTGTATCTTTTCAGTAGTCCCTAATCCCAAATATATACTCAAATTGGGCTCCAAATGGGAAGAAAGACACTTCCTCATGCTTTTCTCATGAGGGAAATCTTCCCCAAGGCCATTTAGGAAAATGGACAAGAGAAATTGTTCTAGAGAACAGAACTGAGATGGGCCAGCTGGGAAACTCATCTTACTACCACCCAAACCACAGACCGGGCCAATTGTACATACCCCCTCTTCTCTCCTTGTCTGGTGGGAGAATTGCCATTGTTTTCTTCTGGCACTGTCCATCAGTGTTGTGTAGGCTTTTAATACTGTACATGCCCCAGAGATCTTGAACTGTGACCTCAATGTAAACCTTACTTTGTCTGCTTTGAGGTTATATCAGTTATGTTTTAGTTTTAACTTGAGATGGTTGCACTATGTTAGGTTCTCACTCTGACCAGTTAGTTATGTGTTTCCAGATTAATGCAAGACCTTCATGAAGGTAGTACTGATTTATGTCAATTGAATCCTAGCACTGTGTTAACAACTTTACCTGACTTTAATGCTCAGAACAACTTCATGAGGTAGAAACAATTATTATTAATTTATCATGAATTAGGAAACTGAATGAGAGGGGCAAGCAAGTTGGTTTAGTCACAGAGTTAGGAGATAGAGGAACAGAGATTTAAACCCTAGCGCTCCACCTCCAGAGTTTGCTATTGTTGTTGTCATGTTCCTGCACATTGGCTCCCACTCATAGTGACGTTCTGTACAGCAGAACAAAACGTTGCATGGTTCTTACCATCCTCAGATAGCAGATATGTGTGAGCCCATTGTTGCAGCCACTGTGTCAGTCCATCTTGTTGACGATCTTCCTCTTTTTTGCTGACTGTCTTCTTTACCAAGCATGGTATCCTCCAGGAATGAGTCACTCCTGATTACATGTCTGAAGTAAGTTTTAAGGAGCATTCTGACTGGCCTTCACCCAAGACAGGTTTGTTTATTTTTCTGGTAGTCCAGTATATTCAGTATTCTTTGCTAACACTGTAATTCAAATATGTCAATTCTTCTTTTGTCTTTTTTTTTTTTTTTTCCATTGTCCAGCTTTGCATACATATGAGGTGATTGAAAATACCATGAGTTGGATCGGGCACACCTTAGTAATCAAAGCTCTATAAATGTATTGGCGTAAATGATAAAGGGTCGATGAAAAAGGGGAAGCTCTGCAATGAGAGAGATTGGCACAGTGGTGCAACAGTGGGTTCAAGCATCCCTGCTGTCTCATGTGAGGACGACATAGGACAGACCAGTGTTTCATTCTGTTGTACATAGTGTTGCTATGAGTTGGAACTGACTTGCTGGCACATAGCAACGACAAGAACGTGATACATTTTCTGAGTACACTGTGTCACCGTCATCATAATGATGCCTGTCCTGCCTGATCAGAGTTTTCTAGCATGTGCTCTCCTACCTGCAAAATGGAACGATGCTGCCATTCTAGAACAGAGTAAGGGAAATCACGGTTGTTCCTCTGCTTCACAGTGCAGTGGAGCTTAAGCAGTAAAGAGGGAGAATCTGGGTAGTCCATGATTTTAAGCCTGGATAAGACTCCCTAGGCATTAAAGTTAATCTCCATTTTCCCAAGCTTCTGACTGTTGGGATTACTTTGGAAACATTTTTCCTTCTCTGGAGATTTTGTAGTTGGCCAAGCTGTTGTTGACAGGTAGTGTAATATTATGGTTTGGACTTGTGATAAACAAAACACAGTAGCGTGAAGCTGATGTTTAGTTGGAGGGTATTAATTAAACAAATATTGTCTTAACACCTATTGTATTCATAATCCATTAAAAGGGAAAGAGGAGGTAAGCCTGGGTATAGAATGATCATGATACGTGGTCTTTTCCTTAGGAAAGTTATAATGTGATTTGAGAAATAAGCCAAGTGTCTATGAAATAATATTGAAAATTCATCATGTAGCCTAATCTCCTTGGGGACCCATTTGCTTATTATACACCTTGTGTTGAGCAAATTTGTAGGTCAGGTGGACTTTGATCCATAAATTGCAAGGGTCAAAGAACCCTTAAAAATATCTGGAATCAATCATTCTCAAATATAGATGTGAATAAACATCCTCATGGAGATTGTTTAAAATGCAAATTCCTGAGATATTCCCAAAATCTAAGTCAAAATGTCTGGATCGAAGACCAGAAATCTGTACATTTAAAATGCTCCCCACTCCCCAAGTGAGATGCCGTCTTTCAGGAAGATAGAATAGATGTAATTTTCCATATTCCTCCCACTGCATAAATGAGCCCTGGTAGTGCAATGGTTAAGTATTTGGCTTCTAACTGAAAAGTTGCTGGTTCAAACCCACCCAGGGCTCCATAGGAGACAGACTTGGTGATCTGCATCCATAAAAGTTACAGCCAAGAAAACCCTATGAGGCAATTCTAATCTGTCACATGGGTCACTATGAGTTGAAATTGACTTGACTGCACCACCACCAACAATCCACTGAGTACAGCTAAAAACTCTGGAAATTATATATGAAAGAAACCTAGGAAGACTGAAAGGTATAGAAGAAAAGGCAGACCATAGGGGTCTCAGGCCCTGAGGAATGACATAGTAATGAATTCCCTGGTTTCCTTCTGGCCTCACCTATCCCAGATATGGATCTGAAGAAGATGACCATCCATAAATGCCAATGAATACAGGCAGAAGGAAAAGGACCCAGTAAAATCCCACTCTCTCTGAGGGCCAGGAAAAGGGAAATAGCAAGACAAAATTTTAGACGATAACCACTCTACTGTAGCCAGACACCACAGGGCAAATGGTGGCCCCACTGCATCCACACCACCACATGTCAAGAGAGGAACCCCATTTCCAACCACTACAGGTTGTCATGGCTTTTAAGATGAGAGTAGTTTGAAGTACCTACATTTTACCTGAGTATAACAGTAGGCTCAGAGGAGAAGAAAAGGACGATTTGACAAGTCATGTGGTACCTTCATTGTCTGCCTGCTGAGTCCAAAGTGATTATCCCAGCTTCCAAGAAAGCATTAGTCTCTTACATGACTAGTCCAATGACTGACTAGTATTTGTGCATATTGGCTTATTTGGGACATTGCTGATGGATATCTGCTATCTTGTTATAATTATTAGTAACACCCCTTTAAAAAAAAAAAAAAAACACTTCCATTGAATAGATTCCAACTCATAGCGATCCTCACTGGGTTTCCGAGGCTGTAAATTTTTATGGAAGCAGATTACCTTCTCTTTCTTCTGTGGAGTGGCCGGTAGGTTCAAACCACTGATCTTTTGGTTAGCAGCCAAATGCCTTAACTACTACTACACCACCAGAACTACTTAATACTCCTTGTGTTTCACCAAAGTCTGGTTTGGATTATAAATGCTGTGGCCATCCCTCTGAGTATGATCCCTGAAGTGTATTTTAAGACACTGGCATAGTTGTTGCTTTGTCTCTTTTCTTCTCAAATGCAATAAAAGTCTTTGAAATCAGAGACCATATGTAACCCACCTTATTTTTCCAAAGTATCCTTATCTTTTGTATGACATTCTGTGTCATTTACTAAGCGTAGGAAAAAGATTCAGAGTCCACTTGGCTGTATGCACACCTTGAGGCCAGGGGTGTGACTTGGTCCTTTCCGTACCCATGGGTGCTTGTTACTGTGCTCTCTCAGAGTGAAGGTCAATCAAAGGCTGATTAGTGAATGCATTTTCCTCTTCCCTCTTTTGGGTACAATTAAGTCTCAGGACATAAATGGCTGTGCTATGTGTAGCCATTTAATCAGGTACTAAATGTGCCTGTTTGGACCAGAACTTTCACAGCAGCGGTAACAAGTGCCTTTAAGGCAGGGACATGATCTCTCTGAGAACTGGAGTCTGGCTTTTTGTCATGTTTGAGCAGAGGCAGCCTTTCCCTGTGATTTTCCTTTTAATGATTTATGAATGCAGTTGGCATCTGACAGGTTGAGTGTTTTGATTTTGCCTGATCAGAATGCTTCTTTTGACACTGTTGGTCATGTCCCTTTTGGGTGACTCTTTTTTTAGACTAGGTTTTGCTCATGTTTGAGTAACAGCAATCCCTTTGCCCAATGAGAGACCACAACTTAGTATGTGTCTCCCTTCTAGTTAGTGGTTTACCCTTCCTTCCCCACCTACCCTGGTAACTATCAAAGAATATTTCTTTATTTGTGAAACCTCTTTCTTGCCTTTCTACAATAGTGGTCTCATACAACATTTGTCTTTCTGTGATTGACTAATGTCATGCAGCAGAAAGGCCTCTGGCTTCATCCACATTATGAGATGTCCCACAGTGTCATCACTCTGTAGTGTTCCATTGTGTTTATGTGCTACAGCTGGTTGAGCCATTCCTCCCCTGGTGGGCATTTAGGTTATTCCAGAGTTTTGCTATTGTGAATAGTCCTGCCCATTTTTTAAGTTGAACCTCTTTCATTTTTCATAACTGATGTACTGTGTGGGATCTCACTTGAGAGGCCTGGCTTGGTGCAACACTCCACTCAAGCTCCCCACACAAAGTTAAAGTTCTATAAAGTGGAAGTCATATAGTGAGGTAAAAAGGAGACAATCTTTGCTGTCAGGTTTGGGGCATTCAAATTCTGCTTCCATGTGACAAATTCTTTACCTCTCAGATCCTTGAAGTCCTCATCTCTAACAAGAGATAATTATGTTGTGTTGGTTGTGTTATATTAGTGACCATCAGGTTGACTTCAACTCACTGTGGCTTTGTGTACAACAGAACGCATTGCCCAGTCCTGCGTCATCCTCACAGTCACCTACATGTTTGAGTCAGTTATTGTGACTACTGTGCCAATCTATCTCACCAAGGATCACCCTTATCCAAGTTGACCCTTGGCTTCACCAAACATGATGACCTTCTCCACCGATTGATCCCCTTTCAATACTATGTCCAAAGCAAGGTTTTCTTTGGCTGATTTTTTGGAAGTAGATCATCACATCTTATTCCTAGTGTGTTTCAGCCCGGAAGCTCTGCTGAAACCTGTCCACCCTGGGAGACCTTGCTAATATTTGAAATGCTGGTTGCAGTGCTTCCCGTATCATAGCAACATGCAGTGACACAAACTGACACACGGGTAGTAGGGAGATAACCATATTTAACTTAGATTGTATTTGTGAGGATTATCAGAAGGCCTAGTTCATGGTGCTAGCCCCTACTTGAGGCCATCTACCTTGGAACAATGATTAAAAAGTTGTCCTTGCAGAGACTCTTATGTATGGACTCAATATCACAGTAACATTGCTCATAAAGCTGGGATAGGAATTAGAGTGACTTCTGAGTGTAGAATTTTCAGCCTTTTTATCCCTCCATTTCAGTAAGATTTTTGTATTTTATTCACACACATCAGCCTCCTACACTAGAATATAAATTCCTATTGAGGCCATGAGTTCTGTATTCTGTATTCTTTAGCTTTGAATTGCCTCATAATTTGAGTTGCCATATAACATATCCAATCCAGGATACTTTTAACAGTAAAAGAAGATGAGGATATTAATAATTTACTCCAGGGTGGAAGGTCATAAGCCACGACTTTCCTGGGCAACCTGATTTGATCACCTTATATATAAAACCTTGCACTAACTTATTCACATGGGAAACTTGTGATGACTTACTAACAAATTAAAATTTACAGGTTAACTTCTCACCAATCACACATATCCAAATTCATATTTGTGCCCACTGAGTTATTTCTATTTCATATGTAATAACTGGCATAAAAACTCTATCTTCCAAAAAGATATATCAATGCATCTTTGGCTTTCTCCCTCTCTCTCAAAAAAAAAAAAAAAAAAAAATATATAGATAGATAGATAGATATAGATATAGATATAGATATAGATACATTCCCCCAGGGCTGCCGAATTTGGTTGACCCTTTATCCAAAATACCCTTAAAATCTCCACTGTGGAAGGCAGTATGACAATTCCTTAAAAAGTTGGAACTAGAAATACCATTTGACCCAGCTACTCCATTACTAGGTATATACCCTAAAGAAATGAGAGCCATGACAAGAACAGACATATGCACACCCATGTTCATTGCAGCACTATTTATAATAGCAAAAAGATGGAAACAGCGTAGGTGTCCATCAACTGAGGAATGGATAACCAAACTATGGTATATACACACAATGGAATACTATGCAACCCTAAAGAAGAACATAGAATCTGCAAAACACTGCATAACACGGATGAACTTGGTGGACATTATGATGAGTGAAATAAGTCAATCACAGAAGGACAAATATTGTATTATTCCATTATTTTAAAAGTCAAGGAAAGGTTTATCTATGGAAGGAAATTTTCTTTGTTGGTTACCAGGAGTGGGAGGGGAGGGGAGTTGAGGGAACACTGTTAGATAAGTAGACATAAGTATTGATTTGGGTGAAGAGAAGGGCCATGTACCAAATGGGAGTAATCAACATGGCAGCATCAAGGAAGAGGAAGACATAGAGAGGTACATGGTCGATGCAGACAACAAAGATTAATCCTTTTGCACATGCAGTACTGTGTTGTCAGTGAAGGTGAACATGGATGTACGGGTGGACAGATGGGGAGACAGGCTGAACTATTAGGTATGTCTATGCAGTAGGGAGTATGTATAGGGTTGGCAAACAATGTTTCTGCAAGTGTATTTGTATGTTCTATAAGAATTCCCAGGTATATAGTAGAGAAGACAAGGGACAAGATTGTAGTCACTTCTTGGGCATAGCCAGCTACCCAGATGGAATGAGTGGTTGAACCTGTGGGCTCGAGACCACAGTCACTGGGGACATCAAGCTCAATTGGCATAATATACTACACAAAACATTGTTCTACCTCCTACTTTGGCGAGCAATGACTGAGATCTTAAAAGCTTGCAAGCAGCCATCTAAATGCAACGATGGGTCTCTCCTTGTCCAAAGCAAAGAAGAATGAATAAAACCAGAGATTCATGGAAACAATTAGTCCTAGTGCCTGGTGCACCATGCGATCCTCAGCCTATACGATTACAAGACCAAAGGAACTAGGTGGTGCCCAGTTACCACTGTCAATCACTCAGAGGGGGATCTATGTAGGAGATCCTGGATGGAGTGGGAGAACAATGTAGTACAAAACTCAAAATCATTTGGAAAAAAAGGGACCAGGTTTCCTGGTCTGGTAGAGCCTGGTGGAATCACTGAGACTATGGCCCCTATCTACCCTTCAGGTCTGGAATTGAACCCACACCTATAGCTTTCAGCCAAACAAAAGACAAGCATATGAGGTGAACAATTGCACTAAGTGGATACACTCCTTGGGGAAAACAATCATGGGAGAATAGAGGGACTGTTTATGCACAGGGAGACAGCTAAGGAGGCAGGAATGCATGGAGGGATGGACACGGGGAAGAGATAACTATTGGGAGGAAGTGGGAGGGGAGCTGTTGCATTGTGGTAAATTATAGTCAATGTCATGAGACAAAGTGTATGTGAGCTGTTGTATGGAAAGTGAATTTGCTCTGTAAACGTTCACCCAAATTACAATAAAATCAATCAAGAAAGCCAGGAATCAATCCTTTCTGACTCTCATGTCTATGCCTGTTAATAGGCCAAAGTCCTGTTTCACATGAAGCTGACATTCATAAGGGAAAAGCGAGAGATGCATATGAACAAGTAGATAAGTGAGCCATGCAGTGAAGAAAATTAAAATGCAGCAAGTGAATCATTGTTTGCAGAGAATAACACAGGATGACAGGGTAGGGAGTGATGGACAGTGAGGGCTGGGGCGCTGGGTATTGTGACATATTGTGTCTGAGGAGGCAAAAGTGGAGTGACACCTAAATGACAGAATAAACACAATGATGGACTAGGCTACCTTCCAATGAAGAGTCCCTGGGTAGCCAAACAATTAAGCACTCAACTACGAATAAAAATGTTGATGGTTCAAACCCACCCAGCTGTGCATCAGAAGACAGGTCTAGCAATTTGCTTCTGAAGGGTAGCAGCTTTGAAAACCCTGTGGGGTGGTTCTCTCTTTACACATGAGGTCAGCAGGAGTCAGAACGGACTGAAGGACAGACAGCAGCAACTTTCCGAAGTGTGGAGTCAGTAATCACACGTGGCTCAGAGGCAGCTCTCAAGGACCAGGAGCACAGTTCTACCCTGACACACCTGGATCACCATGAGCTGGAGTCTACTTGATAGCAATTTTTTCTCCCTTTTAGTCACTAATTCCTTTTTATCACAAAAGTAAAATAACGACATTTTGTAACAACGGCTTCATGAGGAGAGAAGATGAACTAGAATATGTATGGCATGATTTATTTTTTAAAAATATGCTACTGTAATTAATACATTAAAACATGTCTTCAGATGCAATAACTAATCTCTTCATCTCAGTGACCCAAATCTACTCTTCCTATTGGAGTTCACAGCCATGAACCGCCCACCTAGGCATCTAATTCTAAACCTTGCCAATACCATCTCATCTAATTAGTGTTCAAACCACAGAGTCTGTGTCCTTGGGTACTGATCTCTCTATGGAGGGGCTTATCATTTCTCATGAATTATTGTAATATTCTCTCCACCTGCCTCCTACCTTTCACCTGTATCTTCCCAATTCTTTCTTCATGTATCTGTGAAACTAATAATTTTAAACAATATCTGATACCATCTCAGCTTGGTTGAAAATTTCAATGACTCCCTATAACTTTCTGGAAAAAAGTCCCAGCTCTTTATCTTAATATAGGAAGTTCTTCCTAATTTATATGATTTAGTCTGTATTACATCATCTTACCTTCTGCTGCTCTCTACTTCACACACATCATCCCAACCAGAAGGAGATATTTAACATTTTCTGAAAATAGCATATTCATACCCTTATGCCTTCCAAAATATTTTTCCTCTGGCTTAAAAATATGCTTTTTTTTTTTTTTTTCCCACTTGCCTTACCTTCATCAATCCCAATTTATTTCTAGATGTTCATCAATATTCAGCCCAAATATGTTCTTCCTTCTAAAACCTCCCCATACCTTCACATATCTGCATCACTCTTGTATTTTGATAACATTTTAATGCTTTTACATGGTACTTCTACCATGGAGCTCAGCACATTCTGCTATTATTACTTATTTACTTGTTAGTCTAAGAGTAAACTTCATGATTGTTGTCATAATTAAAAAAAAATGACTTATGTCTGTATTCTCATTCATTAAAACTCTGTATGGTATGGTCATGTTAGCAGGAAAGACCTGTCCCTGGAGAAGCCCATCCTGCTTGGTAAAGTAGAGAGCCGATGAAAGAGAGGAAGACCCTCAATGAGATGGCTTGACAGTGGCTTCCACAGTGAGCTCAAAGGTAGCAACAGTTGGGAGGAGGGTTCAGGGCTGGGCCGTGTTGCATTCTGTTGTGCGTACGGTCACCATGAGTTGGAACCATCTCAACAGCACTGTGGGGTTCAGTTTGTGTGTTAACTTGGCTGGGCCTGGTTGGGTGGCTGGGCAGCTGGATGTAGTATATTCCCCATGAGGAGACTGGTAGTCACCTCCATGGTGGAATCTACTGCGAGCAGCTTAGTCATTGCCTTAGGGAATGTGATTGGCTTCCTGTATATAAGCAGAAGCCTTGGGGAATGATCTCAAGTTTATGGCACTCTTGGACCCTGCACGTAGCCATGTCACTGTTCAGCAGCCTGGCATGCTCTGCCAACCTGGGGACTTACAACAGACTTGATTAATGGCCTGCCATGTAGTTTGGTAACATCAGGGCTGTGTCCTTTGACTTGCCAATCTTGAGCTTGGCAGCCTCAGCAGACTGCCGCTGTCTGAGTGAAGAAAGGTCTCTAGCTTCAGTGGGCCAGAAGCTGGAGGCACAGCTGAAGCCCAAGGCTGGGGGGCTTTCACCCAGCACCTAGAGCCTGGCACTTTGAACTTGGACTTAAAGCTTCCAAACCATGAGAGAATAAACTCCTGTTTGTCCAGGCCATCCCATTGGTGGTTTATTCTTGTCAGAGAGGCACTAGGTAACCAGAACAAGCACCTAACAAGTATATAAACAATGTTTCACATGAATGTGTTACTGAACTGGTGTTCTTCTATCGTTAAAGAAAGACTAAAAAATGTATTAAATTAAATACAAGTTGTGATGTTGTTAGGTGCTGGCGTGTCATTTTCAACTCATAGCCACCTTGTGTAACAGAGTAGAACTGCCCCGTAGGGTTTTCTTTCCTGTAATTTTCATGGAAGCAGGTCACTAAGTCTCCCATGGTGCCACTGAGTGGGTTTAGACAACTGATGTTTTGGTTAGCAGACCAACACTTAATCACTAGCACCCCAGGGTTCCTTCAAGTTGTGATAAAAACCCCAAACCAAACCTGTTGTTGTTGTTGTTGTTATGTGCCGTCGAGTCAGCCCTGACTCATAGCGACCCCTCCTTGGGTTTCCAAGGCAGTATCACTACGGAAGTAGGATTGCCCAACCTTCAATTCTGACGCATAGCAGCCCTACAGGGTGGAGTAGAACTGCCCTATAAGGTCTCCAAGGCTGTAAATCTTTATAGAAACAGACTGTCTTACCTTTCCCTTGCAGAGTGGCTGGTGGGTTCCAACCACCAACCTTTTGGTTAGCAGCCAAAGGCCTTAACCACTGCACCACCAGATGTGCATGAAAACTCTTGTGACAAATAATGCATCACCTGTTTTGTTGTTCAAAATTGTCAATTCTCATTGAACTTATCTTGAGTTACATCTTAATGGAACTGAATGAGTGAGATATTTCTGCCCTGTTTATTTGTCTCAGAGGAAGACATCTACGAAATCAAAGATGTCAGAATAAATAATGAATGCCAACATCATTGCCTGTATGAAAAGAAGAACATAGGTTTGAAAATGGTTTTAGAAGAGGTCAGTTTTAAAATGAAAATATGTGCTAATATCGATAGCTAAATAATCTCACAAAAGTCCTATTCAAGTCCTCTGTTATTGCACTCTCTTCCCTGCTTGCAGTGTATGGAAATGCTCATCTAAACACCTGCAGTGTGAAAATAGAGCTCTTGGCTATGAAAATGACTGCGTGGAATTTATTTCAGTTCTCTCGTATTTCTAGTTTATCCTTTAAATTATTTTAAGTCATCAAGCCAATCAATGTCAACAGATTGAATGGGTGCTTTTTAATTTCAAGAGCAATCACAACATTTTTATCTATGCAAAGTAAGATAATAAGGATAATTGGGTCTTATGCCTGGAGGCTGAAAGCTCTTCTCTGTGAGTGGCAGGAAGGACATTCCAGATTCTTGTCTCCACCTGGATGTACTGTGCAATATGGATGGCTTATAGCATTTCAAGGCAGAAGGGAAATCCAACCTCTTTCTGTCAAAAACCAGCCACATAGACATCAATGGGTCCACCTAAAATCTTTTCTGGTGCATTTTGTAACTTTCTGTATGATATTCTCCTTACATTTTAATACAAGAAGAAGGAAAAACAAAATTAATGGGCACTTCTCTGTGAAGTACTATAACTCACTGTGGTCCAGTCGAATCCAACTCACAGTGACCCCTCCTTGGGTTTCTGAGGCGGTATCTCTACACAAGTAGATTGCCCACCCTTCCTTCCGATGAGTGACTGGTGGGTTTGAACTGCCAGCCTTCTGGCTAGCAGTCAAATGCCTTAGGCACTATGCCATCAGAGCTCCTAGTGAAGTACTATATAAATGCTTTAATCTATACACCAATTTTATATGGTTGCACCATCATCTTTATTTCTCAAATGAAGAAATTATGTCTTGAGAAGTTACCTAATACACTGCACTTTTTTTTCCCCTAAGTTACATGAAGAGTGAATACAAGATTACCCATTTAATGTAGAAGTGCTTTTTCCCCCCACTTCCATAGTTCCAGTATATCTTTCCTATTATGTGTAGCAACACTTTTGTGGTTCCATGGTAAAATTCTCACCTTCCATGTGGGAAACCTGAGTTCAGTTCCCAGCCCATCCACCTTGTATGGAGTCACCAACTTTCTATCAGTTGTGGATTGTGTGTTACTGTAATGCTGAACAGGTTTAAGTGGAGTGTCCAGACTAAGTTGGACAGAGAAGAAAAGCTTCATGATCTGCTTCCAAAAGTCAGCCGCTGAAAGCCCTGTGACCAATACCATCTGATCTCTAACTGATCATGGGGAGGGTATCAGACTGAGCAGTGTTTCGTTCCATTGTGCATGGGGTCACTGTGAGTTAGGGGCCAATTCAACATCAGCTAACATCAACAGCACCATGAGGGGATGCAAGAGCTGATTCAGACAGGAGTGGAATGTCCCATGCAAGTGTTTCAGGAAATAAAGTTGGGAGACCTGAAACCTGTGTTTTTAATTCTTTCAACAAATATTTATTTAGGAACCATACACCAGGCACCGAGTTGGGAGAGTGGAGTAAATGAGTTCTTTATCCTCAAAAGGAGACCAGCATAGTGGACACTAAATGTGGACTGTGATGCCTGCTAATGTAGGGGAAGAAAGAACTGCTAGAGAAGCACGTATGAGAACACCTAATATAAACGGGGGAGCTCTGGTGGTGGAGTGCCTAAGGCATTTGACTGCTAACCAGAAGGCTGGTGGTTCAAACCCACCAACCACTCCTCTGAAGGAAGATTAGGGCAATCTACTACCATAGAGATACTGCCTCGGAAACTCAAGGAGGGGTCGCTACGTGTTGGAACCAACTCAATAGTAGTGAGGTTTGTTTGTTTGTTTGTTTGTTAATATAAAAGGGGTAATACTGAATTCTTAAATGACAATATAAGGCATCATTGGAAAGTGATATCTTGGAGAAAAGGCAAAACTGAGATAGCAAGTCAAATAGGTCTTGGATTAAAGGACTTCATGCAGACCTGGAGCCAAGGTGCAAAAATGGTATGTAGGTTGAGGAATGGCAAATAGTGGCTGAGGAGAGATATGTGGAGAAACATAATATGGGGAAGAGGTGTGTACTATAATCAAAGAGAGGTTACCTGGAGAAATACAATCATGGGCTCCTGAGGAAGTTTTCTACACCCTGACAGTCTAGGCTTTTTATAAGTGGTTGTATACATTGAATGAAGTCAGAGTTGGTGAGACAACAAATGACATTGCTGGGGAGATACTTAGAAGGGTGAAATTAGTGAAATAAGGAACTCATAACTTTTCATTTATTTTATGATCACTTAAACAATACCAGTAGAATAATTGCTATACCACATATTGAATACTTCAAACATACTAGTGTCTGTTTTCTACCAATATGCTTTCTCACTTAATCCTCCTGAAAAAATCTCCAAAGAAGGTGTTATTACCCTATTCTACAGATCAGAAAGAGAGGCTTGGGACATTTAGGGAATTTACCAAGTTATAAGGTCAGTGAATGGGAGAGCCAGCGTTAAAATATGTATCCATTATTAATTTATTCATTATAATTTTTGTGGAACCAACTGATCTTTACAAGCATATTCTCCTTTAGTCTTCTTGGCAGAACTCTGAGAAACAATTAGTTGTCTCCTTTCATCGATAAAAACATTCAAAAAAAAAAAAAAACCTCAATGCTGTGGAGTTGGATTTGACTCATAGCAACCCTGCCTTGGGTTTCTGAGGTGGTATCTCTATGGAAGTAGATTGCCCGAACTTCCTCCCATGAGTGGCTGGTGAATTTGAACTGCTGGCCTTCTGGTTAGCAGTCAAATGCCTTAGGCACTATGCCACCAGAGCTACCTTGAGGCTTAGAATTGTCAGAATATGTGTTAGAAATTTCAAAGATGATAAGTGATAGACCTAGCATTCAAATAGAATTAATTCGGTAAATATTTGTTGAGTGACTCCTATATGTCAACACAGCTAGCTGCTGAGTCAAATATGTTGGATACAGCAGATATAGTGTTTTCTTTTTTTGGTTGCAACAGACCAGTTTATGAAATAGCAAAAGATCAAGATGGTCTAAGAGAGTCAGCATTGCTTTTTAGAGGCATTTCGGCCATTTTTAAGGATTTTGGATTTTATCTCTAAGCATAACGGAGAGACATTGCCTCCTTGTAAGCACAGGAGTGACACAGTCTGACTGATGTTTCATTGAGACCAAACTGGTAATAGTAGGAGCACAGGTTGGGAAAAAGATATGGAAGATTTTCAGTAGAAACCAGGAAGGGATAATGTTCTGGTTCCCTCATGCTGCTCTGTCAAGAATATACCACAAATGGATGGCTTTAACAAACAGGAGTTTATTCTCTTATAGTTCGGGAGGCTAGAAGTCTGAGTTCAAAGTCCTAGGCTCTAGGGGCTGGGTGAAAGTCCCCCAACCTTGGGGTCCAGCTCTGCCTCCTGCTCCCAACCCACTGGAGCTAGAGGTGTTTCTTCACTCAGACAGCTGCTGGCTGCTGAGGCTGACAAACCTAAAGTTGACAAGTAAAAAGGCACAGTCCCAATGTCACCAAATCACATAGCAGGCCATTGATTCAAGTCCATTGAAAGTCCCAAGATCAGCAGAGCATGGCAGGCTGCTGAACAATGACATGGCTATATGCAGGGTCCAATCATGCCATAAGCTTGATACTATCCTCAAACTTCTCCTTATATATAGGAAGCAGACCACATCTCAAAGGCAGCTACTCAGCTGCTTGTGGTAGAGCACACCATGGAGTTGATTGCCAGTCTCATCATGGGGAATAACTACCACCAGCTCCCCAGCCACTCAACCAGGCCCAGCTAAGATGACACACAAATTTACCACAGATGTTGAGGGTTTAAAACTGGGTGGTTATTGTTAAATAGAAATGAGTGAGAATCTTTGGGATGAGTATTGGCAGTAGATTTCCCAAGACTTGTTGGGGCTTCAGATGTATAGGATAGAGGGGAATGAGGTTTCAATGATAAGTCTAAACTTTCCCTGTTACTGGAATGTTAACAACTAACCAAACTAAGACATTCTTTCTGGATGAGATTGACTGTAGTGAATACCTCATACCAAGTGGACTCAGTAGACTTAGTTCAGCAGGAAGGACTGCCTTTCTCTGCTGGCCATGGCCACTGGCCACTGTGATTCCAAGAAATGAACAAGCTGATGTTCAGTCACTTCCACACTCACCAGCTCTGTCAGTAGAACTGTGCTGATTTGATATTCTGAGCTGTCAGTATGTTTCATTAGCTGTGAAACAGTTGAGTTTTTAAAATATCTTCATTAAGATAAGTCAAGGTGCTAATGTACCATAATGAGACTTTGAGGATTTCTTGCAAGTCCCTGGGAGATAAGACAGTATTTGCATGGGGTAGTAATTTGGCCAGGTGCCAAGCCAGGCTACTGCGGTGTCTGGTAGCATTTCTGCTTGAAACCATATTTTCTGCGTTGACTATGTGGCAGTTTTGGATTGCCTCGGGCTGATAATTGGCAACAGAACTGTTAGAACAGATGGCATTTATTTATTTATTTTGTTAAGGAAGAGGAGGAAAAAAATGCATGATGCAAATTGGAAAGTCCATTTTTAGTTATGGAACAGAAAAATAAAGGAGAAAAGACATTGATTTTAAGCAGTTCCAGATGTTATATTCTTTTTTACTTGCAAAGACACGTCTAAAAGGAGAGTGCCATTTAAAACAGAAAAAAAAAAAGAAAAAGAATTGGAAAATTTAAAAAAAAAAAAAGGATCTACAGAATAGTGTTTGGTTGGATTTACTTGGGTAGACTTTGTTTTTAAAGCAAGTATGGCTTTTTTTTTTTTTTTTTTTAAGGACAGAGAGAAAAGCACACTATTTATATATGAATAATTACTTTCATACTGTGTCTACAGGAGAGGAACAGAACGGCTTTACCTGATGAAAATCCATGATGTTGTGTCTTAATCACCCAGCCCTCCCTGGCCCACCTTGCTTGCTCCAGGAACCATCTGGGAGGTTCCATTTTGTTAAACCTTCTTCAGCTGTTTTCTTTTGTCCAAGGCCAGCCTCAAATTAACATCCATTAATAAAGTGCCCTGAGCCTCTTCTGTCAGCCTCTCAGCTCCCTTAAATCCTAATGAGTTGAGCCTCTTTATTTTGTCTCTGAAGTTTGGATTTGTTGTGTTCTGAAGAGCCCTGGTGGGGCCATGGATGAGGCCTTGCCTGCTAATCTGAAGGTTGGGAGTTTGAACCAGGAATGAACTGGCTCGGCCCCCTGTTGAGAAACTGCATTTCTATCCAGAGGTACTGAATCAGAATCTGTATTTTACCAAGATGCCCAGGGGTTCTTTCGTATACATCCTCACATCACAGATCACAGGGGCATCTGTAAGAATCACCTGAAGATCTTGTTAAACTGTAGTTCTGACTCAGTCTCTCTAGGGTGGAAACTCTAATGTATAAAATGAGAAAAAGAATATTTTATCTTGTTGAACATGGATTTAGTTAGAGAACAGCCACTGAAAATAGCACTTCTCCTGTTGATTCTGGATTTTTTTGTTTGTTTGTTTGTTAGTGTGGTGGTGGTGGTATGTGCCCTGGAGTCAGACCCGACTCATAGCAACCCCTCCTTGGGTTTCCAAGGCAGTATCACTACGGAAGTAGATTGCCCCATCTTCCTTCCGAGGAGTGGCTGGTGGGTTTGAATGATGATAGTCCACTAAGAAGATTCGAGACGGGCATGACCATGAGTCCACATAAACAAATGGGGAACATTTCCAAACCCTATGAGTGTTTCCTGGACCATAATCTTCACTGGAGCAGATCACCAGGTTTTTTCTTCTGGGAGTAGCTGGTGGGTTCGAATGGCTGACCTTTCAGTTAGCAACCAAGTGCTTAACCATCTGCCAGACACATTCAGGCCTTAAGCCTGCAGCTTAGCACGTAGGTGCTTTGTCTTCCTGGTTATACTGATGATTTCTAGTTTATTTTAAGACTGAAGGTGAAATCTCCCTGAAAGATGTTTCCTAAGAGAAGAAAACAAATGTTTGAGAACAGGTTATATTTATAGACATTAGTCTACTGGCCATAAGGTAACTGCTAGGGGGAAAAAAAAACAAACCCTGATGTAGAAATTAGATCATAAGAACTCTGTAAATGACTTCAGTTCTTAATTTTCCTTCTTATTTGTGATTCTTCTCAATTTATCTGTAGGTTAAAAAAGTTTATAGATGGAACTGGAGGATAGGAATGTAAATGAAGCAAAATATATATCCATTAGGACACATCATTTAAAACAATAAAGGTTCCCAACAAGCTCTTCACTTAAGAGAAATTAGAGCAAACATAATCAAATCAGCCAATAAGAAGACAAATTTGCTTACTGGGGACATCCATCCAGCCGAATACAGAATGCTTTTTGAAATTAGGTCTTAAGAAGAAAAATGAAAAGAAGCAATGTGATTAATTAGAGAATATTAAAGATGTGGCAAAAATAGCCAAACCAGAAATGGACTTCAGGGCATTTGGTCCTTGAAATATAAAACTGTCCCTAGATTAGATGATCATGAACAAATGGAATAAAGCAGTTTATGACTTAATTAAGGAAAATGGTTCATGTTGTTTTGAGTTGCTTAGAAAGAATCACAGTACAACCAGGGGGTGGTACAAAAACAAGGAATAGAACAAAATTTAAATGTTAGCCCAAGAGTTGATTGAATCAAACTCAAATCTTGGACATTTTTAATTTCTCAGTTTTAATCCAGATTTTGACGTTCACATGCTGTATGAGTACCTACTGTTTCCGAACCTGTTTCCTCTTCTGGGGAAAAATAGATGTGAAGTTTGCTTTCAGTTATAATAGTTAATTTAATTAATAGTTATAATAGTTATTATAATTCTAAAGAAAAACTTCAGTTATTTGGAATCCTCAGGAAAAAAAAAAAAGTTTTCCAAATGGTTGAAAATGTACTCATTTCAGTGCTCAAATTTGTCATTTGGCCACTCTTTCACTCCATTTGTTTTTGGCAGGCACATATGTCCTACCTGTTTCTGTTTTCTTATGCAAATGCTACCGAATGCCATTTTGCCCTTAATGAGTGAGTGTCCCCACACTGCTTGCACTGCCCAGTTGTCTGTCTAGACCGCCCAGTCTCCTGTGGGTAACTTTTCTCTCTCTCTCCCTGAGCCGATTTCATTTCTGGGCCTAGTGGCCCTTCCCATAATGGCTATTCTCTGTCTTCTAAACTCACACTTATTAAGCTTGTGGAAGGAAGGCCTTGGGGAGGCCTGGGTAATCACTTAAGTAAACCCCATACCTTTTCAAATATGGATTTATGTAAACCTTCTTTGGCTCTTTGTCAAGAAGGCTGAGCAGAGTGGAGGCGGTGGCGTAACTAAGCCTTTGGGATGTGATGTATTGCTCCTCTGCACCACACAGACATAGCCTGGAAAAGTGACTTCTCTGTCTCTTGGGGACAACAGTACCCCAATCACGTAGCCGAAGGTAGCTTCAGATGCCTTATGTCTTCTTTTGGAGCCCTTTTATTAGCTCACCCTAAGTAGCTGAAGGTCTCTTTGCTTTCCAAACTCTGTCCTATCAAGGGAAAAAAAAGTATGATTTATCTTACTGTACTGTCTCTCTCACAATATTTGTGTCTTCAAATAGAAGCCTGCGGAGGACAGCACTTGTCTCCAAATCAAAACCATATAAACAGAAGAGTGTTGATACGGGAGATGTTTGGAAGACTGCAA
Source organism: Orycteropus afer afer (assembly GCF_000298275.1). Classification (NCBI taxonomy): domain Eukaryota; kingdom Metazoa; phylum Chordata; class Mammalia; order Tubulidentata; family Orycteropodidae; genus Orycteropus; species Orycteropus afer. Next base: position 5,826,363 of record NW_006921656.1, on the reverse strand, counting down.
GTATGGCTCAGAGAGCAGCTCCAGAAAGCGTAGTGAGGTAGATTGAGGATCTGGTCAAACCCATTTAAATGTCAATGGGATTGGGGCCCTGCCAGATAGGAAGAACCTAAACCAATTTTAGAATAGGATGAGATGATAAATAGACAAACTGTGTTCCACTAAAGAGATGGAAAGAAAAATACATATGGATTTAAGAACTAGGTTATATTTAATTTGAATACAAGAGATACAAGCTATAAACCAAAAACCAAATCAAGTCTGCTGGTGTTGAGTTGATTCTGACTCATGGCGACCACGTATGTTAGACTAGACCTGAGCACGCTACGGTTATAAGACTTTGTATGAAGGGTATGGCCTTTGAGACCTTTTCCAAATAGTAGCTACAAAGGGAGTGAAAACAAAAGAAAAAAAAGAAAAACTACTCATAATGTCTATAGTTCTAATTACCGTAGTGTTAATATTTCTATGTTCAGTTTAGAAATAACCTGAACTTAGTTGACATTTTAATAACTTACAACTTATCAGAATTTGGCATATTATTCGACAGAGTAGAGTACCTAACAGGTTAAGTGGATTTCAATTTAAAATGTGGAATTAAAAATTTGATTGTGACTTGTGATTTTTAAGCTGAGTGGTCTGAGAAAGTTTTACTACCTCTGTGAGAAGCATTATTATATAATGGTAATTTTAATTTATTAGACTTATGAAAGTTGGTTAAGTACTCAGCTCATTAGAAAATCAAAATAACTTAAAATAAAAATGAATATATTAAATATATCAATGAATTTAAAATGTGTAATGGACTTTAATTAATTAAGTTGGAAAGGTTGACTTAAAAGTTTTGGTTAATATTTTCTGGACTTATAAATAGAAAATAAGATGATTTCAAAGTTAAATTTCAAAGCACACACTTTTGATTTTGTAATATTAATGTATTTAATATTAATTTGTAAAACCCAAATGACCTTTCAATTATCTTTTGCTGCATAAAATCTACTTTCAAGTTCATCAATTAACTACAGATGGTTAACATTCAGGGATCAGTAGAAAGCTACTTCTTTTTTGGAGTTGGATGATGCTGGAAGAGAAACCTAAGTCTGTTCTTAACGTCAAAAGTCAGTGATGTAGGAACACTAGCAGTTCAGGTGGCTACTTCTGTACAGGTTTCCAGCCTCTCTCCTCATTCCCTTCTCACCCTCAGCTCAGGACTCCATAAGAACCACTTGCTTGAATTTCACATTGTTTGTTAGAAATGTGATCAGGACTGAGTTACACGTGACTCCTTCCTTTCTTCTTGTTGTGGTCACCTGGGAGAAGAAGAAAGACGCTTAATCCAACCCCCAGTCGTCGCTTTTAGAAGCAAATATCCAAAGCAGGGTTGTTGAAGAGTGCATCTTACTTTGACTAACTTACGGTGGACGCGAGGAAATAATGGCTACTATTTATGTTCTGGGTGCTCTTCTAACAGCTCTGGGTCCATGATCTCACTGAAGAATTAAGGGCAGACGTTTGGTTGGAATCAGGACAGAATGACCTGTGTTCAGGAGGCAGGTCAAGCTGATCTCGCACCACTCCTTACAACCTCAGACTCTGGTGTGCTTCCTCATACAGCGTTTTAGAAGATCCTGAAAAAGCCCAACCCACTCTGAACAACATACAAGGCTGTGGGAGAAATAAGCTTCAAATGTGAAACCATGTGCCCAAGGCCAATATAGTTCAAATCTATCACCTTCACATCCTAATTTCTTGGCACAGCCACCTAACTCACTCCCCTGTGGCCACATCAGGTCTCCTGCTTTTCTTCATCAACACCAAGTTCTTCCTGCCAGCCATTCACACAACTGTCTTGCTCCCTCAGTGTGCGTTTTCCTCAGGTCTGGAGGCTCCTTCTCACACATCGTATTCCATCACTGCCTTCAAATGCCATTGCTGTTGAGTGGCCTCCACCTCATAGTGACCCAGGTGTGTCAGTAGAATTATCCTCCATACGGTTTTCAATGTCTGCTTTATCAGAAGTGGAATGCCACACATCCCTGGGTGCCCTTGACCTTTTGATAGCAGCCACGCACATTAACCATTTGCACCATCTAGGGACTCCAGCATTGCCTTACCTGGCCCTGTTTTCCCCCATAGGCCTTGTTACTTCCTAGTTCTTCATTTCCTGTTTGCTTTCCCTCATGAGGATAAGGAGCTTGACTCTTTTGTACTTTGTTGTATCTATAGCACTGAAAATAATTCATAATATTTATTAAATAAATTGATAGTATGATGTAGCTGATAGGTGGAGAAATCCCATCTGGACTGTGACTACTGACGTTGGCCACAGAAAGCCCCCCAAGGACCTGCACTACTGCTCACTCCTCTCCTTCCTCCCAAAGGAACATTGTTGTAGAGCCTCAGTGACATAACAGAATTGTTTGGGATTTGCAAGAACTTTTGTTTTTTCTATAGCAGGCCTGTAAGATAAGAGATCCTGTTAGTACAATTTAACGGGTTTTATCAGGGAAGTTCGGAGGGATTAAAAGATGGTCTGAGGTCGCACAGTGTTATCAGTGAAGGGCTGATCGTGACTCGGGTCTGCTGGTATCTCCACTGATGGATGGCCGGTGTGGAATCTCCACCATGTTGCTCCTTCCCAGGGAACGCTAATTCAGTTCAAACAACAAGGCTTGGCAATCAGTGCTTTCCCTGGGGCCTCCACAGCTCTTTAATCTATGGCATGATCACGGATCTTGTTACCGTAACATCATGAGCACTCCTTAATAAGCAGCAGCCATGAACTGAGCAGATGGCCAAATCCAGGAAGATGGAAATTCCATGATGGGAGTGTGGGGTGAACAAGAGACTCTGAAACACTGTTGACAGGCAGACTTTGCATTCCTACAGTTTTTGTACAGGTTGCAAAGCAAAGTTTAAGACATGATCTTGTTTGTTCTTCTTTTCCTCATTACAAGGAGCTCTGGTGGTGCTGTGGTAATGCATTCAGCTGCTAACAGAAAGATCAGTGGTTCGAATCCATCAGCTGTTACATGGGAGAAAGATGAGGGGATCTGTTTCCATAAAAGATGTACAGGCTTGGGAACCTTATGGGGGTCACTATAAGGCAGAATCAACTTGATGGCACTGTGTTTTCCTCTGTACAGCCCTGCAAGGAAGAGAGAGTTGAGAGAGTATGATGTCCATCTTGCAAATGTTGAGAAAGACTCAGAGCCTTGGTAATTTGGATGGAAATCTAAGACTAATTGGTATTAGATTAGTCATATATCTGACTCTATTTCTCAGTTGGTTTCAAACTTGGGAGGGAAGGAAAGTTGAAGTATAACTATTTTCACAAGCCCAATGGTCAGTGAGAAGGGGACTCAATTAATGGGCCAGGCATGGAAGGAAAGGATTCCAGGCTGAGGGTGGGAAATCAGCAAGAGAGAAGGACAATTCTTACCACAGGCAGGGTGCAATATGTGCAAAAGACCTTTTTCCCAAACTGTATCAGTGCCATCATTTAAGTTTAAATGACTAGTAATATTCATGTAATATATGAAATAGCATGCTAATTACTAATAATGATAACAATGAAAAGATAAGGAAGCACAGACAGATATGTGGTTTGGAAAGAGTGACCAGCATGTGCCGAGCTGTGCTTTAGTTTGGTATTACCGCCTTAGCCTAATTCTACAACCTAAGCCCAGTATTGCAGCATTAGCTCAGTCTTACTGCCTTCATGGAAACTGTACTCGTTTTGGAGTCTTGGTTGGACCTATATGTTAACCCCAACATTAGGAGCTGGAGATACCAGAGGGCAGTGAGGAAGCCAGGCTGGCAAGTATTTGTGATCTGTGTTTTGTTTTGTTTGCTCAATCAGCTATGTCATCAGATTCCTTTCTCACTGTTTCTGTTATAACAGGATCCAAAGAGAATTGTATGAGATATATTGGAGAATCTTAAACCTAGACTTCCATTAACATTTTAGATTAAAGACGCTTATTGTTCATTTCACTAATTTGGAAATACATTCTTAATGGTGCTTACCTGATTATGATTATTTTTGTGATAAATATGTAGCAATACATTTGACATTTCAACCATCTTCTCATGTATAGTTCAATGATATTAATTATGTTTCTCATGTTCATCTGTCATTCTTATCCATCCCCAAATTATACCATCTCCCTTAGCAGAAAATCAGTGTCCCCTAAGCTTTGATTCTTCCATTCCCCCTCCTTCCCATCTACCTGGTGACCACTGATAAACTTTGGTCTTTGTATGTTTGCCAGTTGTAGATATGTAACATAAGTAGATTCTACAATTTTGTCCTATTATGACTGACTTATTCCATCCAGCATGTTTTCAAAGTTCATCCATGTTGTAGCATATATCAGGAATTGAAGTGGAGAAATAATTCAATTCTTAACACAAGAAAAAATGGAAAAGTTGAGGAAGACCCTTCATGAGATGGATTGAAACAGTGGCTGCAACGATGAGCTCAAACATGGCAATGGCTTTGAGGATGGTGCAGGGCCTGGCGTTTTGTTGCACACAGGGTCACTGTGAGTCAGAACAGACTCATTAGTACTTGACAACAGCAATAACCTCATCATTTTTTTATTACTGTGGATAAATAGTGCTAAGTTAGATCTGGGAGCTCTGGTGATGTAGTGGCTAAGGCATTTGACTGCTAAGCAGAAGGCTGGAGGTTCAAACCCACCAGCCACTCCTCAGAAGGAAGATTGGATGATCTACTTCTGTAGAGATACCAGCCTCAGAAACCCAAGGAGGGGTCGCTATGAGTCCATTGACTTGACAGTAGTGAGTTTTTGAAGTTAGATCTTATATACATCAGAACTACTGTATCGCCCTGTGGTGAATATAATTTCAAAATTCTCAAGCTGTGCTGTCTAAAATGGTAGCCACTAGCCAAATGTGGCCATTAGGCATTTGAAATGTGTCTAGTCTGAATTGAGATACATTATCAGTGAAAAATACACACTGAATATCTAAGACTATGATGGAAAGAATGTAATATATCCTATATATTTATTAATAATTTATATATATTGATTACATATTCAAATGATAATATTTTATAAATCTTATCAAAGCAGATCGCCCCATCTTCATTCCGTGGAACAGCTGGTGGGTTTGAACAACTGACCTTCCAGTTAGCAGTCAAGTGCCTCATCCACTATGCCACCAGAGCTCCTCAGTATTTTAAATACACTAAAGAAAACAAAAAACAAAAAACAACTCACTGCCACTGAGTCAGATCTGACTCATAGTGACCCCTCCTTGGGTTTCCGAAGTGGTATCACCGTGAAAGTAGATTGCCCTATCATACTTCTGAGGAGTGGCTGGTGGGTTTGAACCACCAGGCTTCTAGTTAGTAGTCACATGCTGTAGGCACTACACCACCAGAGCTCCCTTACATATACTAGGTTAATAAAATATATTACCAAAATAATTGTTACTTGCTTCTTTTTACTTTCTGCAAATATGGCTGCTAGAAAATTTCAAATTATTTTTGTAACTCACATTGTATTTCTATTGGACAGCACTATTCTAAGAGGGAAAATATTTTATTCTAAGAACATTTTACTCGCTATGTGTTCCTTCTTGGATTTTGCCAGCTATTAATATCAGAGAGCACAGCTCATCAGTCTTTTACTAACACAGGTTTTGTGCAGGTTGCAAAGCAATAATTAGAGCATCCTGTGCACAGTAATGTATGGTGCTGATGATGACATTCTTCCCCAGATGGCCAGGGACTAAAGGACGTTTCAGAGCACTGCCCGTCTTGGGCCAGGTCCCCGGTGCCCTCTCTAGGGACACTTCGATCTACCTTGGAGAACTTCAGGACTCCACACCTTTCTTTACTTTATCACTATTGATGTCAAAATCCATAAGAAATCCGAGCCTTCTAGGTTATCTGATTGCCCCCCCCCCCATTCCAGTATCACTGCTGCTCTCAAGATCCCCTTCCCAGATGGGTCTCACACTTTTTATGTCTCCCCAAACCTTTGCACCCTGCTCTCTGGAAATCATGACGTACCATTAGCATGATCCCCACATCTGCAACTTCTTCCCCAAAGGTTCTGATCACCTCTTGTTCTAAGGGCACCTTGTTCTCCCCGGAGGACAGTACCTTGTAGCTTTCTCAATTAGTGACTTCTCTCCCCACCACACCCCTTCCCAAACCTGATCTATGCATTTGTAAGAGGAAGGGATATTGTTTCTTATCTCTGTCTTTCAGCAACTGTCAGGAAACTGGAACATATTTTGTGCTTAATAGAGGTTTTTTTTTTATTTAATTCTGGGTGCAAAAAGACAAGGATGAATTCCTGTGGATATAGTAGATACACAAAATAATGCCAGTTGTTTGTTTTTTCCCTGTGAAATTTCCCATCAGACATCATTAAAATCCTTAAACTTATAGGGACTTTAAAAGGAACTAGTGCCACCATTTATTCCACAGATTAAGATGAGAAATTCTGTAAAAGTCACAAGAGAAGAAGAATCTTTACAGATGATTCTAATTGTGTCTGCTAAATGCCAAGTTTCTGCTGTTGCAAGAATGATACTCATTTTAAGGCAAGGACTGGTTGAATATAGTTAAAAGTAGGATGATCTGGTGAATTTGTAGTGGCATATCTCGTTTCAAATTCACACGAGTCCCTTTGTGATGATGGACTGCTATTTCTAAAATCAGTTTATTCATCTGTGAAATGGGAATGATGACATTCTGATGATTAATACCTCACTGCACTATATTGCACATCAAACAAATACAAGATTTAGTGCACCTGGCTTGAATCAAGTGGTCCACATATAATAACAACTGTCCTTCCTTCCATCCTTCTCCCTTCATTCCTTCCTTCCTCACGTCCTTCATTCCAAACCTCTATCAAACATGCCAGACCTTCCAGGCAAAGCGCCATCATAGATGATATATTGAGATGGATGTTGGTATTGGGTGCCATTGAGTGGATATTGACTCAGAGTGACCCCATGTGACAGAGTCGAACTGCCCCATAGGAGTTTCTAGACTATCATCTTCAGAGGAGCAGATCCCAGGCCTTCCTATCATGGAGTTTCTGGATGGGTTCACACCACCAACCTTTCGGTTGGCAGCCAAGCTATTGTGTATTACATCACCAGGGCTAAAGGAACAGTCCAGTAATCATTTCACGTTCTGGCAAGTAACTTATTAAACAGATGCTGGGATTCAGTCCCAAGAAATACCCAGTCTCAGTTTTACAGATGCAAAGCAGGAAATTCAGTATTGAGGTCAATAAATTCTGTTTAAACAAGTGAAAATATGGCTGAAAAAACTCACTTGATCTTAACAGAATTTGTTTTTAAAAGACTCAGATGCTGCCACACAATCATTGAGGATGCATGGATTTCCAATTTCAGTAAGAAAAAAAAAGCACAAATGTAAAAAATAGGTGTTTCAAAAAGTGAAGATGGCTCCTGCTGTTTCTGCAGTCGTCATCGAGGGGATCCAGAATTCAGAGGGGGTGGAAAGCACTCGGTAAATATGAATGCGGAGCATCACTCTCTTGTGTAGGCACAAAGAAGATGTGTGTGCGTGCGTGCACATCTCTGTGTGTAGTACGTGCACTCTCTTTTTTTTTTTTTTTTTTTTTTAACTTTTTTGGCACTGTCTCGCTGTGCTATGCACTTCCCAAGTAATTCTAAATGACTATAATTTCATTAACCAGTTCTCTTAATTACTCCACTGAGGGCTTGTCATCTGGCCATCGTCATCTGAAGATGTTCTCATTTTTCAAGGACAGGTTGCTTAATCCAATTTTTGACACAGCTATTTTGCAAGATTCTCAGCATTCTCTAATTAACCATAACACTTTTCTCTGTGATTTTTCTCTCTGGTTCCTCTGCTCTTAACCCTTTCATAACCCATGGGATGTGTAGTACTCACCTATATTTCACACCTCTGGGGTTTAGTGGGAAGGTGCTATCCCACTTTTAGTGTTTGCTCTCATCTGCTGGGGTCCTGTATAACTGTGTGAATCTGAAGAAATGATCCTCATTCCACCAACCACAGTATCAGAGACCCCTTGGGACATATGTGTACCACTAATTTTATCAAAACCCATTTTACCTCAAAATTTTTTTTTTCATTTCATTCAAAATGCTTTTCATTACTGAAAACACATGGTTTCAACAAAATATTCAAAGCAGAAAATAATTCAGACTTGAAAGTGTCAAATATCACATCAAAGGAGAAAAAGGAAGCTCTGAGTTTACTGTGAGATCTTGGTTGTGGAGAGCAACATGTGCCCAAAGATTCTCAGTCCTATTCTCCCTCTACGTCCATCTGGTCTCATCCTTCAAGTGCCTTTTGAATTTCTGTCCTTTGTGAAGCCCCTTTTGTGATCCAGCACTGGGTGATGTCTAGACCACTGCTGTGGCCCTCATTGGATCTGCTCAATTGGATATTTCCTTAAATAAATATTTCTTGACATGGGTACAGAGCACCTAAATCACCATGTCATTGTCCTTGAATCATCAAGCCCTAGAAGCATCTATGTCATGCTCACCTTGGCTTAACACCTTCCTCATAGATTCCAATTTACTTTTTCCCTCTCCTTTGTAATTACTATTGTAATACTTTGCTCTGTGCTTTTTCTCTCTGCTTCTTCTGCTCTTAACCTTATCATAACCCATAATCCTAACTTACAGTGCTTTTCTCATTCTGCCTTGTAGGAAAATTGGTTTGCATGTCTGTTTCCCACTAACCTGTGAGTTCTCTGAGTGGCTAACTGAGCCTTATAGACAATGACGTCAAGTAAAGGAAAGAGCAGCCAAACTGAAATCAGCAGTCACGATGTGGAGGTGGATCCAGCCACTCACAAGCCTCTGAGCATGTTCTTAACCTTGTGAGGTCTCACTCCTGTGTTAGAGAATGCAATACTTCTGCTGTACATACATCGCAGGGCTGATGGGAGGATTGTTCTCTCTCATGTACTATGTGTCTCTCATTGTCATCACACAAACACTCAAAAACTGTAAGACCCTCACATTCATTCAGCTCATCCCCTCCTGCCACAAGGGCTTTGAAGTCATCCCTTCTTTCTGAAGCATTCTCCCTTTCTCTGTTTGCCTATTTAACGACCTACTCAATACTCAGATCTCAACTCACAGAAGTCTATCCTGACCTACTTCACTAATTGACCCTTTTAAATAACTCTTTGACTGGTGACGATTCTTCTCTTCATATCACTGTTACAGTTTCAGCATCCCTCATGTTTCTGTGAGTATTTGGTTCACAACTTTCTCCATGAAGAGAAGTTCTTGATGCTTGTTCAACATTTTATCCTCAGAACATATCTGCACATAGTATGTTCTCTGTAGATATTTATTAATGTGATTAATTCAAGGCAAAATAGGTCATTTCATACAACATCACAACAGAAAGTGTGATATCCTTTACAGTGTGAAGTTAATGATGATTCATCTTTGATTGCTTTGCATTAAATAAATGATTATTTAGCAGAGAATCCACCTCTAATACAAATGCCCATTTTCCATTCCTTTTTTTTTTTTTTTCCTGATTTGCAAGCTGTTAGGCAGAAAGGACTAGAGGAGACAGATATAGGTCTTCTTTCCAAAATGTGGGAAAATTACGTTATGAGTTGTCATTAGGAGGTTCCTAAGTGGAGGGGAAATATTTTATGTATATTTTGGAGATAAAATGAATGGACTGCAAACATCAGTTGAGTCAGGTGAGTGTTGAATAG